>NW_004798151.1:160756-165626 GCF_000002075.1 Aplysia californica
CCCCCACCATCTTCAGGATCCATCCAAGAGTCGGTCTTTATGCTCTTGTTGGTAGAAGACAATCGCAGTGGTTATACATAAGCATCTGGTCTCACTTACTGATCTTATTTATTCTGCACATTTCGATACCTTTTTGCGAAGTCACTAAAGGTAGGTAATTTGTTTTTCTTGGCTCAAACCGCCGAGCTCAAGTCAAGTGGCCGAGGGAAAAAATCACAGAGAGTTTGAGAGTGTGAAGGGCAGTGCAGTGCAGTACAGTGCAGTGCTTTGGGAACACAAATGTCGTTTCCTCGAGATCAGCTCACTCTCTATCGCTTACGCTTTGGGACTGAGTATTTGTGGTTGTTGTTCTGTCTGTTTTGAGAGGGGTTAACGACGCTACCAAACTTCTAAAATCAACCGGACAAAAGGAAACAGAACAAAACAAGACTAACAAGAAAATACAAAGATTTTGTTGTTGTATATCTATGAGCTGAGATTTATGTAACGCAAGAATGCATTTCTCCTCCCAGTCCTGCCCCATTTCCGAAGTCTCGTCACTTGGCAGTGAAGGGAATGTAGCTGTAGTTGTAGGTTTGGCACCCCTTTCAACACTGTGGTTTATTTAAGAGGCGGGACCTCCGAATGTAACGTTTATCTCCGACTGGACCTTGCCAAGTCTGATGGGAGCCCCCAAAACTCCCCAGGTAATCCGAATTGAAAAGCGTACTGTTGGGAATTCGAAACGAAACTTTCCGCACCACACTTCTGTATATCGACTGGGCTAACGACGCGCCCTCGTGAGAGGGTTACGTGGAATACCTGGAGGTGTCATCTCTGAGTCAGAGGCTGACGTGTAATGACCCTCCATCCTTCATGGTCGCGATCTGCCGCTGCACATTCTGCTATACCCGAGCTAGTCCATGTTTTAATACTGTCCATCCATGTTACTCTTTTTTCTACCCCTGGATCTCCTGCCCCACATCCTTCCTTCAAGCATCTCTTTCTCAATGGTCTAATGTCGTTTTACGTGACCAGAGTATTGTATTCTTCTGAGAGGGTTAAAGGGGAGAACTAGGTAAAGAAAATGCTGCATATTGTACCTCTTGTAGCCAGCCAAGCGTATGAACCAGCCTCCGTGGTGTTATGATTTGACGCTTTGTTGTCGCACATAGAAGACCCGAGTTCGATTGCCCTCCCGCGAGTTGAGGATTTTTATTTTCTCGGTGTTTCTTCTGGAATGTTGTATCCCTCTCTAGCCGGGTTGGCCCGGGCAACCAAGGTCAAAGCATGCGTCCTAAATAATGTAAATTGTGTCGATGGGGGCACAAAAGCACGTACATAAAAAAGCGTGAGATCGACATTTGTTTTGCGTTACTGCTGCTCTACGTTGGTGTCTCAGTTTTTAGTTCGAGTGTTACGGCGCTCGAAACTGCGCAAGGTTGGCTATAACATTATGAGTGTGCTATGTTGGTCTGATCAACAGATGGGCGTTTGTAGTGTATTGGTTCAAGTCCATGCTGCTGCACGCAGAAGACCGAAGTTCGATTCCTGTGTGCAGAATTTAGATTTTATCGTGTATTTCTGTCTGTTGGATGGGTTGGCACACTAGCGAGGGTCAAAGCAGCTCTCAGCGTAAATTTTCACTAAATTGTGTCTATTGGGGCGTAAAACGTTTACAGCCCAAACCGTTTAATATTTTGTCCCCTTCCGAGGGCCCAAATGTTACTGCTGGACCGATAATACGACGACGACGACAACAACAACAACAACAACAACAACAACAACAACAACAACAACAACAACAACAACAAACACACAAACAAACGAAGAAACAAACAGAACCAAAGAGGGGACTTTGATTCCCGCTGGAGGAAGCTCGTTCACAGTACATCTCTGTGTTTCTGCTTAGTTTCAACGAGGACGTTTATGACGTGGGGCTGTTTAAACATGTAATGGTAATGTAATAGTTTGTTTTAGTAGAGGTTTTACGGCGCTCGCAACTGCATAAGGTCATATGAGCGTCAGAAGATAAGAGGTGTTACAAGAGAGTAACAAACAGAAGAGGGGAGATGAGGACGACAGATGTTTGATAGAAAGAAGAAGCAAACCACGCCAGAGCATCCGCCGACCACCCACATGTAATAGTTATGTTCTCGTTTGTTGTGAGCATGGATGAATGCATAATATGACCTTTGTAATACCATTACCACTCTTATAGTACATAAAATAAAGCTTAAAGATCTTTATAATTTTAATTTTTAAAAAAAGTTTCAACGTAAGTCTGTGTTGGATCGGACAGGCAGGTCCAAAGCAGTACCGCTCCCTGATCATCCCCCCCCCGGGCCACTTTTGTAAATAATGTAAATTGCGTCAATTGAGACGGACATTATGTGCAATCAGTAGTCAGTGTAGTAGCTAGAAATGATGATTGCCCGGGAGTGGAATTACAATCCTCTGTGGTATGGTGTGGTATGGTATGGTATAGCGCTATAGACAAAAACTATGCTTATGTAAGCTCTAGGATAGATTTATGGTTTGGGTTTCAGTCAGTATGTACAGCATCAAATTTAATGGACAAACGATCACTTATTAAAATCTTGCGTGATAGGTATATGAATATTGTTTGCGTTGTGCATGTTTATAAACGTTAAGGTAAAGGTCTGTGAATAGTGGGGTTTTTTAATTTTTAAAAAAAATTGGTAAGCGTTTTACGGCGCTAGCAACTGTATAAGGTCATATGAGCGCGCGGGACATGCCTCATTAAACTAATTTCAGTTGATAGGACATTTTGAATTTTGCCCGGGTGGCGGCCGAAGCCTACTCTTATCGATGTTAGAACACCAAGGGATCTTTCATGTGCGCTACTTGCACACGGGACCTCCGAGATTTTTCGCCCTTGTCCGAGAAGGCTAGGTGTAGATCTTTCCCACCAGAAGATCAGGGGTGTGGCTGAAAGACAGCAGTAAAAAGGAGCCAAGATAGAAAGGCTGGAGAAACAGTCAGGAGCCCAGAGGAGGGGGCAAAGGAGGTAGGGGCAGAAAGTGGAGACGAAAGCAGACGACAGAATATTATTAGAGAGCAGGAAAGGAGGTGAAGGGAGACAATTTTAGAGAAAAATTTTCCGTCGCTACCCGGGTTCGAACCCGGGATCTTTGAATGAGAGGCGAACACCTTAACCTGTAGGCCACGAGAGCCCCCTGTGTATGTTTAAAAACGTTAAGCTGAGGATCTATGAATACTATTTGCGTTGTATATATTCAAAAACGCTAAGCTAAAGGCACGTTTGGTGGTTCCATCCACCACAACAGCGGTCACCGGTTTTGGCCGAGTTGGTACTGTCGTAGCCTGCAGTGCGGACGGACCTGGTTTGAATCTACCCACGCTCAACAATGTCGCGTCGGTAGTCTAGTGGTCAGGCTACCGGGCCCGTAGTCATTCGATTGCGGGATCGGGGGTTCGAGCATCAGCTCTTCCGGAATTTGGATTTTAAGAAAAAAGAAGATGGGATAGAGGCCGCTATGTGTGGAATGATTAGAATCAGGGTAGACGAGGAAAAGGATGGGTGTAGTTTACAGCCGGTAGCTTTGGACCTTTACTATTCTCAGCTACTTCCACAGATTGGCTGAACGTAGAGACTATTTTTTTTGTGGTTGCTTTACGAAAGCCACATGGCATCTTATTTTGGCAGGCGATATCTGGTACTGTGGTCCCTGATCAGTTTTTTGGCATCATTATTCGGCGTTGGAAGGTGAGCTGTCTGGTTTGGACTAGTCGTTTGGTATGTGGCAGGTCGGTGTTGTTGTATCACACATGCGTCGTTTTGCCCGGGCGGAAATGTAAATTGGCCGTGTTGTGACGTGTCGGCATTTCCCATGTGTTGTGGCACACCTTCCATTGGGCTGGGTAGGGTTTTGTTTTCTCTTTCTTTTGTCAAGGAATTTTTTGGGGTCTTTGAAATCGGCTCGGCGGCAAGTGGACTCCTTTGGTGTCGTACTGGGCTGTGGTGCGGACGTTCCTCGTTCGAGTTCCTACTTGGTTTGCATATATCTCTCAAGGATTTGACTTTAGAGTCGGAGATCCATTGGTCATTGTATAGGCTTAAAACCCATGTTAATACTATGGTGTTATTCAAATGTAGAAACCCTCCATCTCCGATAGGACCAAACCAGATGGACTGAGAGCCTTATTAAAACCCCGCAAACAACCCAAGTTCAGAACACCCGGGTGGGGGTGTTCAGAATTCAAATCATAGCCATCCGACCCGTTATCTAGCATGATACCAACTGAGCTAACAGTGTGCCTTCTGAGGTCCAGCTTCTTAACTAACTAAACGGGTCGTGTTTTTTTCAAAATTTACCCCGAGGACCCATTTTGAGAAAAAACGACAACGACGGCAACAGTAGCAGCAACAACATCGTTAACACTTAACAATTAGACAAACAACATCAGTGACTGTTACACCACCAACGACAACAGCAACAGCAAAAAGTGCAGCAATGACAACAACAAAAGCAAACCATATACATGCATACAGTGGGATTCCAGCAAACACTTTCCTTGTGTAATAACGACCCTCCCCCTTCTCTCTTCTCTGCTGTAGCGATCACCTGGACGGGTAATGTTAGACTGGGACAAAGCCGAACATCTCTTGGGCTTTGGGGCATCTGTGGCTCTTTGATCTGTGTCACGGTCTCTTTATCAAATGTCGTTCTGTGCAACATGTGGTAAACAATGCCGGGGAACCCCGTCTCTATTTTTTAGTAGACACAACTCAATGAATGGATGAGAGATAGTAACAGCAACGACAGCGACAACACCAGACAACAACAACGACAACAACAAAAAAAAAACAGCAACAAAAACAAAAACAAAACAAACAAACAAACAA
>NW_004798151.1:168547-171474 GCF_000002075.1 Aplysia californica
GGGGTAGGGAGACTGTCGCTGCGTAACTCACGAGAGCGAAATGGACATGGATCCTCCCAACAATGACGCAGAAACATGCCGTGGAGGTATGCAAAGGGCTCTGGAACCCCGCCAGTGTAATCGACACCGATGTTTTGCATCGTGGAAGAGAAGTCAGTGATGTCGTTGATATTCTTTTAAGAAGTGTAGTCGAAACTTTTATTTACTGTATATGTATATATTATATAATACGCTTTAAAAAAGTAGATCTTCTGTCTATCTGTCTCTCTGTCTGTCTCTCTCTCTCTCTCACACACACACACACAAGCCCCCCCAAATTGTTTTTTTTAAAAATGTCACTAGAAAATCATTTAGGATTCGGGCTTCGACCCAGCCTGTCAGTGCCAACACGGGCTGAGAGTGATACAACGTCCCAGCAGAAAGATCGTGATACCCAATATAAAATTCTCACCAAACGCGAATTGAACTCGAGTTTTCTGGGTGCGACGGCAAAGCGCTTAACTGATACCCCACAGGCGTCGGTACGTGAAGACGGTATTTGAAAATCTACCGCTTGTTTTATTTTCTTCTGCTGGTTCTGACTGCTGATAATAATATTGCTTTTTTTTATTGCTCTAAACGATCGCAAGGTGGCGTCAGCAGCCTAGTGGTTGGGCTACCGGACTCTTAATCGTAATACGGGGTGCCCACTACGGCTGGATCAGGTCGATCGCCCGAAACTGAAAATAAACACGTTTATTTTTGAGGCAACCGAGTCGGGCGATCGGCCTGATCGGCTGATCCCATCCGTAGTGGGCACCCCGTATAAGACTGCGTGTTTGGGGGTTCCAGCCTCAGCTCAGTCTGATTTTGTGTCCGTGGGGAAAGCACTTTACACGAATTTCCCACTTGGCTCTGTCCTTTCGAAGATGGGCGTTTAAAATCGGAGATCGCGCCTGTTAAATGACCGAACAGAATTGAAAGGGGCGTGAAAGCCACACAATTTCACCATTTCCAACGATCGTTATTGTATCCATGAGCTTCTTTTTACTCAAAACATGGTGTGAAACATGTTTTTTTCGAATTTCCCCCCCATTTGAACTGCAATCAAAGTTATGATCAGCTGAATGGCTTATGATAATAGTTTTGGCTTTTGTTTGATCATTTGTTTGGTGCTTACATCTTTACCATAAATGCACACGATGCTTCTTACCAAGTGGAAGGCCATTCTGTTCTAAGAGTCAATCCCCAGTGCTCGGAAGGTATCATGCAGAGCTGTAGCGCGGATCACTCTGTGTTCGAGCCCCCACTGGGCATTTTTGCTCCTGGATTGTTTCGGAAGTTTTTAAGCCTCTCCTCGCTTATGCTTCTCTTTAATTAGAGGTGGTTTGAAAAAGGCGCTGTGCACATACTGTAGCCACACCGAGTTAAGCCTCAAATTTACTCACATGGGGCTTTATCGGTATTGAAGGATCACGTTAAGAGTGGGAAGGAGGTGTTAGTTGCCAAATGTTAGCCTACCGGCGAACCCCAATCTGAGCTAAGTCAGGTCTTTAAGAGTTATGAGATTTATGGACAGGTAGCGCGTCTGAAACCTAACTTAAGCACATCCTGTCAAAGCTAGCCTAACACGGGATAAATGGGAGCCTGTGTTCCAGCAGAGTACTGGATATATTCTACTTTAAAAAAAGCCATCAGGTCATTTGCTTGCTGGCGTAGCTGCTACGCAACAGACCCTGATCTCTAAAAGCACCCGTCCCTCTCCTACTCCTACTCCTTGCCTTTGGAGTAAGTAGTCGAAGAGTAACAGTGGCTGGTTGGAAGACACTGTTTGTAGGTCTTGATCTTACTTTTCTTTTTCTTGCCCGCTGTTATTTTCTATCTGTCTGTCTTGCTTTTCCTTTGCACTAAACGACCGCTAACGCGTCGACGTGTTTCTCTTTACCCAAGCTAAGCTAAACCCACATTCGATGGTTTGAGAGCCCTGCGTATAGGTAGATCGCACCTTTCCTCTTCTGTTCTGTTGGTATAAAAAAAAAAAATCACAGTCTATCTCGCTTTCCCCCTTGCACCGAATGACCGTTATCGTGTCGATGATGTGCTTCTCTTTACTCAAGCTAAACTAAACTTACCCAAACGAAGAATAACACAATCTTGGCACATAAGAGGCCGATACGGTGATGTTGGTGGTTGCGTGAGAAACTTTGTAACTGACACCCCGGCGGAGACGGAAGCCGGGCATACCGGAAGGAGTATGGGTGTCTGCGCCGAGGGAGGCGTTTCTTGTGATCTGGCGCCATTCTTATGACTGGCGTCTGCTTGCTCGGCATGCCTTCTCTATCGGTTATCTCGAAGTACACAATACATAATATGAACATCATTGTTGGGAGGAGGAATGGAGTGTGAACTTTGGCGCTCAAGGATATATTTATGGATGCTCTTCGTTCGAGAGATAATAAACAACAATACATTCAGGATGTTTTGCAATTTTATCAACGTACTTGTGCTTTGGTTTCCTAAAATGACTGCCGAAAAGTAATAGGTATTGGCATAGGAATGCTCTGGGTCCAAACATTTCAGAGAATCGAGAATTAATTACCATTTTGTGTCGTAGTTTTGCTTGGTTGCTGCAAAGGTTTTCGCTTTTTTCTGCGTATTTGTCTCTGTCTCTGTCTCTGTCTCTCTGTCTGTTTCTCTCTCTCTCTCTCTCTGTCTCTGTCTTTGCCTGTCTCTATCTCTGTCTATCTCTGTCTGTCTCTTTTTATGTCTCTGTCTCTGTCTGTCTCTTTCTCTGTCTCTGTCTCTGTCTGTCTCTGTCTCTGTCTCTGTCTCTGTCTCTGTCTCTGTCTCTGTCTCTGTCTCTGTCTCTGTCTGTCTCTGTCTCTGTCCCTGTTGTCTGTCTGTCTGTCTGTCTGTCTGTCTGTCTGTCTGTCTGTCTGTCTGTCTGT
>NW_004798151.1:171921-173299 GCF_000002075.1 Aplysia californica
ATATAAAACCTGTTCTTGTCTATGACAGTTGTATGCATTTCCCCCGTTGAAACCCTGCAGACGTCTCGGAACTATATAAGGATAAGAAAAGATCTCTGGACCTTTCTTCCACGTGGAAAAAAAAAAGATAGACTAGATTTACATCACATTTCTTTTTGCTCAGTTGTAAAAATGGTCTTAAGTTACACCACCAACGTGTCTCTCTAAATGAATCGTGCTGTGTAGACTGTCGTTGGTTGGCGGGTGCTCTGGTTTGGTTTGCTGCTTCTTTCCTATGAGACATCTATCGTCCTTATCTCCCCTTCTTCTTTTTTATGTTTGTAACTCTCTTGTAAGACCTCTACTAACATTCTGGCGCACATATGACCTGATGCTGTTTCGAGCGCCGTAAAACCTCTACTATAACCAAACTAAAAAGACTGTCGTTACTGGGTGTGCCATTAGCTCATTTTGGTTTTTGTTTATTCGCTGGGGTTTTGTATTGCTTTGCTTTGTTTCTAAAATTGTTGCTTTTATCAAGAAGTTTCATCTTTCTGCTTGGCCGTTGTTTTCCTCTCAGACCAGGCTGGTCCAGACAGGCATGTTGGAAGCCAGCCTCCTAAATGATCCTAATTGTGTCGACGGGGGCGTACAATGCCTTAATTAAAAAAAAGAAGACCCCTATACCATGTAGTTCAGTTATTACGTGTATGTTGGTAGATTTCGGTTTGGATGACCCTGCTTCGATTCCACTCTTGAACTGGGGATTGACTTTCTTTCTTTTCTATCTTCTCTTTTTGTGTTTCTTGTTGTTAAATTTTCATTCATCGTTATTATTATTTTTTGGGGGGTAGTTTTCGAGGCTTCCCAAATGCTTGGCTCGCCCTTATCGGACTCGGAGGTTAAATTTGGAGTTTGTGCCTCTTAAATAACCGGACAGTGTTTATACGGGCGTTATAAATCTTCCCCATACCATCCTTGAGATTGCTAGAGGAGATGGTGATGGATGTAATGGCGGAGTGGAAGAGGACGATTCTTTTGGTGGAAAGAATAATGGGAAAGTGGTGTAGAGTATCAGTTTTGTGATAGCGGTATCTACCCTGAGGCACCGGAGAATGACCGACGAAGTGATAGGTGCGGGGTGGTATTTTACCCGGGGAGTGATAGAAAGAGTGATTGTGAGCCAGAAAAAGGGTACATCCTGCCTTTTTTTTTCTGTTTACTATCAACGCCAATTGGCTGTAGGTACGGGGAAAGTCTTCGAGAGTTTGTGTGATATTTTTTGTTTGTTTAGTGTATGTGAGTTTGGCATTGGTGTGCGTACGTGTATTTTTGTTTGTGTGTGTGTGTGTGTGTGTGTGTGTGTGTGTGCTTGTGTGTGTGTGTGTGTGTGTGTGTG
>NW_004798151.1:174539-175142 GCF_000002075.1 Aplysia californica
TGCGCCCCCCCCTCTCTCTCTCTCTCCCTCTCTCCCTCTCTCTCCCTTTCTCTCTCCCCTCCCTCTCTCTCCCTGTCTATCTCCCCCCTCTCTCATTCTTTTTCTATTTCTCTCGCTCTCTCTCTCCCCCGCTCTTTTAGGAGGGGGAGGGGGTGGGTGATGGAGGGATTTGAACGGAAGGCTGCGTATTATTACGTCACGTGTCAGCAGAAGCTTGACTCGTTTTGGCAGATTTTTTTTTCCATTCATAGCTCTCTTTTTGTTGTTGTAGAAGGTGGAGGTTGGAGGATGGGGTGTTGATCGGAAGGCTACATGTTGTTACGTCACATGTCAGCAGATTTTGACCAGTCCGTATGTTGAAGTTTTTGTGGGTACTTCAGGTGAAGGGTAAGGAATGTTTGTGCTCTGTGGCTCCTTCATTAGTGAAGACCGGGGCAAAGTTCTTGCTTGCTTCCCATGCCGAGGCATCTGACTGGACTTCCCGAACTTGCAAGCAATAGGAAAATAAGCCACATCATATCATCCACCCGCTGTTAAAATATGCATTAGAGGGGGGGGATACAAAGAGACAGACAGAGACAGAGAGAGAGAGAGAGAGAGAGA
>NW_004798151.1:175926-177352 GCF_000002075.1 Aplysia californica
ACACACACACACACACACACCCACACACACAAGCACCCATGCGTACACACTCACACACGCACACGCACACTGGCATACCCATACACACGCTTACCCATACACACGCTCACGCGCACGTTTGCACGCACGCTCACTTTACACACATAGATCTGTTCGTTTGACGGCGCCCTTTGGAAGACTCTCGTAATGGAAATACATTAATTATTTAAGTAAGGTTGAACACCCCTCTCAATACTGTAAGATACGTTTTTTTAAAGAAGCCGGACCTCTAATTTAACGTCCATTTCCGAAGGGACCGAGTTAAATGGGCGGAGAGCATGAAAAACTCCCCGAAATAATCCACGTTTAGAACGTCTAATAATAATTGAGGGTTAGAAGCAAGACCATCCGCTCCAAAGTTCAGCACGATACCAACTAAGCTTAAAGTCAACGGTGTGCCTGTGTTAGCCTTGTCGAAGGCCGGTGTGCGTAATGTATCTCCTGAAACGTTAGTTGTTGGAAAGCACTAAAGAAGATCGGCAAACTCATAACGTCATCTTTCTAGTAGTCAAGACGAATGGGGCATCGCTGCGCTATGATCCCGAAAACATCTCACAAAATTCCACTTTTCACAGTTTTTTGGGTTGTTTTTTTTTAACGGTATGAGCGTGGGTAAAGTAGGGTAGGTTCTTCTGTGCCATTAGCTTGTTGTGCTGTTTTTATTTTCTTTTTGACACAAAAATTTGACAGTGGCGGTAATTCTTTAACGTTTGCATTAGTTTTGCATCGCTGTTTAAGAGATGCGTTTTTACGTTTGCGTAAGTTTTACATCGCAGTTTCGGAGATCGATTTTTACGCTTGCGTAAGTTTTCGTTTCTGTTTATGAGACACGCCCATACTTTGTTCAGGTGGTATCCTGATGTAGTTACCACACGGATGGCCCTAGTTCGAGTCCCTAACAGAGTGTTGTTGCACTTACTTTGGTCGTTTCTGGAGTTTTCAGGGTTTTCCACGCAGCCTACTTGTTGCAATCCTGTCGACGAAGACGGACAATTGTCATTGTTTCGAAGGGCTCGCGTCCTAGATATCCTAACAGTGTTGAAAGCGTCACTGGTGTATTAATTAATTAATTTAAAAAAAATTATCGTTAATATTCCCTTAATCGTGTTATCGATAAAATTGGACGACAACGTGAATGATGACAATACGGGGGGTCTGTCTGTCTGTCATGTCTGTGTCTTGTCTGTCTGTTTATCTTTTTTTTCTCTCCAAAAATACTGAATGATTACAATGTAGGGGCCTACTATCGTGTCTTGTCTCAAACTAGTGGTTGGCGGAAACAAACTTTGGGAGAATCTGCGTAGAGTGGTCTATCCAGAAATATGGTTTAATATTGGTGTGTGTGTGTGTGTGTGTGTGTGTGTGTGTGTGTGTGTGTGTGTGTGTG
>NW_004798151.1:181212-183216 GCF_000002075.1 Aplysia californica
ATACGAGAGAGAGAGAGAGAGAGAGAGAGAGAGAGAGAGAGAGAGAGGGAGGGAGGGATGTAACGTAGATTTCTGGGGTGCAGATTCTCGGACAGAAGGGTACGATTGTCTTGTGACACTAAGCGTTCTCACTTGTATGGGGAAAAACAAACAGAAACAAAACAAAAACAAAACAAAAACTGCCGATATTCTGTTGTGCCCAGTGAGTGCTAGATTTAATAGATTTAGCGGCCCTTTCAACCCTGTGAGTGAGATAAGTTAAGAGGCGGGACCTCCGAATGGAACGTCCATCTCCTACATGACCCAAACCAAATGGGCGAAGGAAGAGCCTTAAAAAGTCTCCCCTCAAACAACCCTAGTTCAGAACCCCTTGTTGGGGTTTCGAACCAATGCCGCCATCTGTGTAGTCCAGCATACTACCTACGAGCGCTCTCGTGGCCCACAGGTTAAGGTGTTGGCCTCTCATTCAAAGGTCCCAGGTTCGAATCCGGGGAGCGACCGAAACATTTTTCTTCTCTAAAACTGTCTCCTTTCGCCTCCTTTTCTGCTCTCTAACAATATTCTGTCGTTTGCTTTCGTCTCCTCTTTCTGCCCCCCCCCCCTCACCTCCTTCGCCCCTTCCTGTGGGCTCCTGACTCTTTCTGCAGCCTTTCTATTGTTTTTTTATGGCTCCTTCTTGCTGCTGTCTTTCAGCGAAAGCCCTGATCTTTTGGTAGGAAAGATCTACACCTAGTCTTCTCGGACAAGGGCGAAAAGTCCCGGAGGGCCGTGTGCAAGTTGCGCACGTTAAAGACCCCTTGGTGGTCTAAAGTCGATAAGAGTAGGCTTCGGCCGCCACCCGGGCAAAATTCAAAATTTCCTACCCACTGAAAATGTTTGGTGTGTCCCGCGCGCGCATATGACATTATGCAGTTGCGGGCGCCGTGAAACACATACAAAAAAACACACCAAACAACCAAAAACAAAACAAAGCAAAAAAACCAAACACTACCTACTGAACTAACAGCCCAGCCCGTCTGTGAGTGCTGGTACGGTAGTGCGTAGTGACGAATCGTAAACAGTAAGGCAACGTGTTTACGATAGCTTAGCGTTGTTAAGAATCAGTGATCTATCTCATGTTACGATGTACCACCAGGGTTTGGCGCGAAACCTCAGCCAGCACTCACCTACCTACCTGTGTCCGGGATGACAGAACTGGGTTGCTCGACCTGCCCCAGTTCACGACCCCGACCGAAGTTGCTTCATTTATCCGCTCTATCATCAACTCCTCATATGCTGCCTGTCTGTCTGTCTTTAAAAAAAACTGTTTTACGGCGTTCGCAACTGCATAAGGTCATAGGAGCGCGCGGGACACATTTAACTTTTTTCAATTGGTAGAAAATCTTGAATTTTGCTCGGGGTGGTCGGGTGGCGGCCGAAGTCTACTCTTATCGATGTGGATGGTTGGCTTGTGCTCTGGTGTGATTTGCTTCTTCTTTCCTATCAAACATCTATCGTCCTTAACTCCCCTTCTTATTTTTTGTGTTTGTTACACTCTTGTAACACCTTTAATCTTCGGCATTTATATGACCGTATTGTGTTGCAAGTGCCGTAAAACACTTACTAAAACTAAATCATATGCTGTCTGTCTGTCTGTCTGTCTGTCTGTCTGTCTGTCTGTCTGTCTGTCTGTCTGTTAAAAAAAAGTGTTTTACGGCGCTCGCAACTGCACAAGTTCATATGAGCACGCGGGGAGCATTAAACATTTTTCAATTGGTAGGAAATTTTGAATTTTGCTCGGGTGGCGGCCGAAGCCTACTCTTATCGATTCTGGACCATTAAGGGTCTTTAACGTGCACAACTTGCACACGGGACCTCCGAGATTTTTCGCCCCTATCCAAGAAGGCTAGGTGTAGATCTTACCTACCATAAGATCACGGATGTGGCTGAAAGACAGCAGTGAGAAGGAGCCAAGGAGTAGCAGTAGAAAGGCTGCTGAAAGAGTCAGGAGCCCAGAATGGGGGG
>NW_004798151.1:190722-192276 GCF_000002075.1 Aplysia californica
CCCCCCCCCCTGAAACAAACGGACTGACCGAACCTCTTTTTGAAAAGAAGTAATAATAATTAATGTCCGCTTCGTGAAAATCATTAGTGGCGTGTAGCCTTGCAGCAGTGCGCGCGCGTGCGCGTGTGCCACGGATGGCCGCCAGAAGTGGCGCGCGCGTGTCAGGAGACACACATCAAAGAGATCACTGCTCCCCACCTCGTGGCACTGAGACTGAGGTGCCCTGCTCTTATTTACCCTCAAGAAGTAAAATATTATTTCAAGTTTCGAGGCCAAATAGTGGCCGTATGCGACTTCGAAAAAAAGAAAAAAAGAAAAAAAGAAAACGAATAATAAAAAAAGGAAAACGAAAAAAAAAAAAAATCGTCAAAAAAGATTTATTAGCACCCAGTAAGTATTTTTTGCTTGCTCCAGCAAAGTGCTGTCAAAGAAATCTCTCTTTTTTTTGACGTTTCCTCCAGCAAAATGCTGTGAATGAAATGTCATCTTTATTCCTGTTTGCTCCTGAAAAATCCGAAATAGCCTCTTGGAAATGTCATTTTCCCCCCTCCCGTTTGCCCCACCATAACGTGAGAATGTCGTCCATGAAATGTCATCTCTTTTTTTCCGTCCACGCGTTTGTGTTCTCTGTAGTCTTTTTTTATACAAAGAAAGTGCTTCAAAGAAATGTCGTTTTAGTGTTCCTACTGACTAATCTAACGCCTTTTTCTCCGAGCCGTTTGAATTTTGTGGGTGGTTGGCAGAGGTGCTCTGGTTGATGTGGTTCGTTCCTTTTCTTTCCTATCAAACACCTTTGGCCCTTTTCTTTCCGCCCTTTTTTCTTTCTTCTTGTTTAAAAAAATAATTTTGTTTTTGTTTTTATTTGGTACTCTTTTGTAACACCTCTAATCTTCGGTAATTATATGGCTTAAATGTGTTGCAAATGCCGTAAAATAACACAGTCAATAAAAAACCCCCGAAATTTGGCATTGCCAGTTTCACTTTGTCCTTCTTTATTATATATTTATTAACCCTATCCGTACGTCGTGTTTTACTATCGTATCCGTACGACGTGCGGAACTCTGTGCCACCACTTTCCAAAGAGAAAATTTACTCGTTAATCTGATCCATACGCTTTGCATAGCAGTCTGTCAAAATGATTTTCTGAGAAATACTGAAAGTTTCAAAGAGATCTTCGTACTAGAAGTGTTCTAAAATGTAAAGAATACAACCCCGAAGATACAAACTGACCCCAGGGCTTAGGGATAGGGTTAATGAGGCCCTGGATTATGGCGTTTTATTTTCGCTCTTTCCACAACATGGGTCCAACTACAATAACAGCACCATCAATCAACTCTAATAACAACAACAACAACAAGAACAACATCAACAACAACTACAGCTATAACAATAACAACAACAACAACAACAACAACAATAAGGACAACAACAATAACAATAACATCAACAGAAAAGACAACAGCAAATTCTTTGTTAATCGTGCTCCACCTAACTATCTATCTCGTCATGT
This sequence comes from Aplysia californica, assembly GCF_000002075.1. Taxonomy (NCBI): domain Eukaryota; kingdom Metazoa; phylum Mollusca; class Gastropoda; order Aplysiida; family Aplysiidae; genus Aplysia; species Aplysia californica. Next base: position 192,233 of record NW_004798151.1, read on the forward strand.
GTGTACATTTGCTGCACCATTCTCTCTCTCTCTCTCTCTCTCTC
>NW_004798151.1:192631-194133 GCF_000002075.1 Aplysia californica
GGATAGGGAAGGATTGCCAGTCTAGAGTGTGCGTTTTTTTTACACCAGTAGGTCGGAATGTAAACTAATTCCATGACCAACGGAAGTGTGCTTGTCTTGTTATTGGAACTTTCTGTTTTGACATGATATGTTTGACGCCAACTGTGGGTGGTTGGCGGGTGTGGTTTGCTTCTTCTTTCCTATGGAACATCTATCGTCCTTATCTCCCCTTCTTCTTTTTTATGTTTGTTACTCTCTTGTAACACCTCTAATCTTCTGGTGCTCGTATGACCTTATGGAGTTGCGAGTGCCGTAAAATCTCTACTAAAACTAAAACTAAAAGACGCCAACTGCGCAGTGCCGCTGACTGAAGTGTCTTTTTGCCATGCCCAAAGGGGGGATATTAACATGTTCTTATGCACAGTAGAATTGTAAGTAAATGGGCTGATTTTTCAATGTCATGCTCATACTGTTCCGAAACAACTCAGGGGGATCTGCTGCTTTTTCTTTCCTCATCCTTACTATCGTCATTTTCCTCTACTTCTTTGGTAAGTGCAATTTCCGGGTGCCTTGATAGACTTTGTGCTATCGAGGCAAGAGAGTAATTCTGATTCCCCGTTTGGACATCCACCCCTTGGCGCTCATATGACCCTATGCAGTTGCGAGCGCCATAAAACCTTACTAAAACAAACAAACAAACAAGACGCCAGCTGTCGAGCTGAACGCCGAGAGAAGCTTAAAATATAATTGGCTATAAACTAACACATGAACAATTCTTTCGTCTGTGATGTAATGGTTAGACTCTCCTTTCTGCAAGTTGAATGCGTGATCGAGTTCAATTGCCCCGAAGGAAGATATGGAAGGGCTTTATGAATAGATACAAGGACACTGAATGGGATTAATGGGTAGGGGGTATGTGTGAAGAGGGGGAAGAGTAAAGCGAATCTAGGGCTAAAGGAAGGGGAGAGAACTGATAGGTGAGGAAGACATTGCTGCTAAGGAGGAGGATTTAGAGAAAAGAGAGGAAGTTAAGTTTAGTCAGGAGAGGAGGCGGAGGATCGAGAGTAGAAGAAATGAGGGAGGGGAAGAGGAGAATTGTTAGGGGAGGGGAAAATATGGACGCTGGGGAAGAGGAGGATAAAATTGAGGGGAGGGGGACTAAGGATTGAGAGGTGAAGGCAGAATGAAGAAGAGTGCGAGGAGGATGATTTTAATTTTAGTAGATTTTTTACCGCACTCGCAGCTGCATAAGGTCACATGAGCGCCTGAATGTTAGAGGTGTTACAAGAGAGTAACAAACACAAAAAAGAAGGAGGGGAGATGCAGACGATAGATGTTTGATTGGAAAGAAGAAGTAGACCACACCAGAGCACCCGCCAACCACCCACAGGAGGATGGTTGAGAAGGGAGAAGGGATATGAGTTAGTAGAAGAAGATTGAAAAGGGAGGGGGAGTAAGGAGAGGGGAGGTGAAAAATTGTGAAGGAGTGTGGGTGGGTGGGCCAGGGGTAGCGGATTTACCGG
>NW_004798151.1:194458-197687 GCF_000002075.1 Aplysia californica
GAGAGAGAGAGAGAGAGAGAGAGGGAGGGAGGGAGGGAGAGAGAAGGGATGTATAACGAGGTTGTTTGTGATCATTAATTGAATATACCGCTTTTGATCTGTTAGAGGCTTGCAGGTGTTGGGAGGGGTGAGTCCCGTGTGATATCGACACCATCTGCCCCAGGTCTGCCTGGGCCCTGACCTTCTCCTGACGCATCATTCACCCGCGAGTAGAGGTGGGCAAAATCCGGATAAATATCCAGATAATAGGATAATCCTCGATAAGACATTATCCGAATTCAGACTCTTAACTCTCATTTTTCCTGACCCGTTTGCCGAAGTGGATACGCCCATTTGTTGAAATGATGCTACCCGCTTGTCGAAGTGGTTCTAACCCATTTGGCGAAGCGGTTCATATCATATTATTTGCCGATGAGGTGCACTAAGATAGTATCCGGATTTTGCTAAAGCGACTCATTGCCCAGCCCTACCCGCGAGGTCGTACTTTTAAGAGTTCGTTACTCTGGGGTCGAGGGTGCGGTGGCGGAGCGGTTAGTGCGCTCGTCTCCGAAGCGGAAAGTCCGGGTTGGAGCCTCGGTTCGGACACGGATTTTTTTCGCCCCCTCCTGCCCACCGTGCAGTAATGGGTACCTGACTTCGAGTTAGGGAAGTAAAGGCGGCGGGGAAAGGAACGCCACCTTACCTTAATATGCCGAAGGCCGAGGGAGTTGGTCTCACTAACAAGGCAATCCCCAATGTCCGGATCGGATACGGGAACAACTTTACTTTTTTATCTAAGGTGTCAAAGTACCCCTAGAAATACAAGGTTCTTTCTGGTCAGTGATTAGTTTTGAGAAATTTGATGTGCTAAAAATTTTGATTTTCACAACTTTGCTACCGTACCTCAGAATGACAAAGTTCCTTTTGCTTTGTACTTCATGTTGAGAAATTTGATGTGTGAAAATTTTTGATTGATTAATTAAAAAAATTTGACGTTAATGATTTTGATTTTCATAACCTTTCAAGCTTTTTTTAAAGAGCAGTTCTTTGAATACCTTGATAACGACTCCAAATAATCTTACGAATTTGATACAGCATTTGGTTTCTGACATAATGGTTTTAGTGGCTCTCAACGAACAGCCAAAAATGTCAAAGATAATTTTGCAATTATTCAAAGGTAGTGCGAATTGGTGCGGGTGTTATCGGGGTACGGTATTTTTTTTTCAGTATCAAGATATCAGCGGTTTTTTGGGGGTTTTTAAAAACTATATTGTAGAGCCTTCAAAATCGTCAACATTTCAAACTTGTTTTTCTCGAAAGGGTGAAAATTTGATATAGATCTAGTCACTTCTTGCGCTCAGCCGTCTATAGTAATATTGTGTGTCCGCTACGCCTTCAAAGAGTTAACAGTTGGGGTGGGTGTTGAAGGGAAAGACGTTCTTCCGTCGGGGCTATTTAATAGGGGGGAGGGGGGGGGGGTTCAGGATGAAGCGGAGGCGCATACTCAGTTTGTGTTTGATTACTAGTTGTTTGTTACTGGCTTATTTATTGTTGTAGTTGGAATATTATTGTTAGTATTTTGGTGGTGACAGCTGTTTCTTTTTTTATGTTGTTGTTTGTTCGTTCGTTTGTTGTTGTTAGGTTGTTGGTTGTTGTTGTTTTTTTGGGGGGGTGCACATTCAGTTTGTGTTTGATTGGTAATTGTTTTGTATTTGCTTTTTTGTTGCTGTTTTTGTTGTTGTTGTTGTTGTTGGAAGATTTTTTAAAAAAAATAATCAATTAGTGGTGATTTGGGGGTGGGGGAGGGGGGGGGGAGGTCATTGAAAAATATTGTATTATTGATCCTACTACATCCTTCTCTCTTTCCTGACTTTTGCCGTCCGCCCTTTCCTGTCGGCCATCGAGGTGGTCATGATTATACCGGTGCAGATGGTTTACGAATGTCGCTGGCAAGGTCCCACTTAACCTATACATCTCAGTTATTTCTGCTTGTCTCCCTTTTATCCATTTGCTATCTCCGTGCAGTAAACGCCTCTCATTGTATTGATGTGCTTCTCATTAACTCATACAGAATTCGTTGTGGAGATGGGCTTCTCTTCGGGGCCTTCCTAATTGGAAAACACGACTTCAAAGTGGCGTCGCTAACAAGCAACAGGCCCAACATTTCCTTTACATAATATTCTGCCGATGTTTTTTTCCATCTGCCTTAGATAGAACAGACGGCATCAGCTTTTGCAACAGAAAAACCCCCCCGCCGAGAACAGGAAGTAAAGGTAGTTCTTGTATCAGTGGCCAGGTTTTTGGTTTATTGCCTCGTTGGAAAATGAAAGCCTTTTGTATCTTGAAGTCCATCTCCAACTGGACTAAACCAAATGGGGTGAGATCACTCTCTTTAGTTTTTAGTTTTAGCAGAGAGCTTAGGTTTTAGTAAGATTTTTTCGAGTTTTCGGCACTTGCGACGTAGTAAGGTCATATAAGTGCCGAAAAATAGATGTCATACAAGAGAGTAACATACACAAAAACGAAAGAAGAGAGATAAGGGCGATAAATGTTTAATAGGAAAGAAAGAGCAAACCACACCAGAGCACCCGCCAACCACTCACTGGGTTGAAATCACTGAGACGTTGTTTTGTCCTGCCTCTAAAATAATTTAACCTTACATTGTTGAAAGAGGCATGAAACCTTTACACTCACTTACTTTACCAACAGACCGATAATACAGAAAATAATACATTAATAGGATATTCTTTCCCGAGAGGACCCGGTGCTCAGACCAGCTGATTGGAGGACATCGCTGGTAGGATCAACTACGTTTCTATTTCTCTGTTGTTTCTGTCTGTCTATCTGCCTTGCTTTTCTCTAGCTTTAAACAACCGTTGTTGTGTGTATGTATGTATGTATTTCTCTTTACCACTTCCAGCTCACGTCGGAATGCTGTGTCTTGTGTCTAGTAGGCTGGCGTGAACCGTAGAGGGAAAAATAACCGAACCATTTGACCCATTTCGATGTTAATCGAACGAGTTCTCCCCCGATTCTGGGTACGGTAAAATGCCGATGTAAACATTTCAACAGAATGTGCTGGCGGGGACGAGCTAAGGGATATTTTGTATATTTACCTTGTTTTACTTCACTCCACTCCCCCACCCCCCTCCTGCAGCTGTAGTTCTCTACTCGGCGAGGCGCTTTTCCCTTTCGTCAACCCGCAGCCACCTCCCAATCGTCAGCCACCCCCAACCTTTGACACGGGTCA
>NW_004798151.1:198776-199531 GCF_000002075.1 Aplysia californica
ATAGATGGAAGTTTGACCCGTGTCAAAGGTTGGGGGTGGCTGACGATTCGGAGGTGGCTGCGGGTTGACGAAAGGGAAAAGCGCCTCGGCGAGTGTGGCATAGTGGTTAAGCTCTTTGAAGTGGGTGGTTGGCGGGTGCTCTGGTGTGGTTTGCTCCTTCTTTCCTATCAAGCATATATTATCGTCCTGATCTCTCTTCCTTCTTTTTGTGTTTGTTACCCTCTTGTAACACCTCTCATCTTCGGCACTGATATGATATGACATCATTGTGATGCAAATGCCGTAAAACTCTTACTAAAACTAGGCTGTTGGACGTGCGAGCAACAGGCGTGAGTTCGATCTCCGATCCCGTGCGGGACTGATGTTTAGTCGAGTATCTCCTGTTTGTTTGCTCTTCCTTTTTGCGTGTTTTAAAACCTCACGCTGCCCGAGCTGGCCCTACCTGTGTCTGTCATGTTATAGTTTGCCTGTTCGTCGCTTCACACACACACACACACACACACACACACACACACACACACACACACACACACACACACACACACACACACACAGAGACACACACGCGCGAGCGCGCGCACACTTACAAAAACATCATTAAAACACACATGTGTCTTCGAACACGCACAAACACACCAACACACACACACGCTTCACGCGAAAGAGTTCGATTACCGTGTGGGATCAGCAAACATTCCACTGTGGTCTTTGTGTTTTCAATGTACTTAGTACTCTCTCTCTCTCTCTCTCTCTCT
>NW_004798151.1:201493-203213 GCF_000002075.1 Aplysia californica
GGGGGAGGAATCAAGCCCATCATTCAATGTATGTGTACCAGTGTATGTCAGTATCTGTCAATGTGTGTATGCATTCGTATGTGTATGTGACCGAATTTTAGATTCTTTGATAATGTTAACAACAACATCAACAATAACAACTACAACAACACCACGAACAGAAATGATTAGAACTAAAGGTGCATTCCTCACATCATCTTATGACGAGGAATGCTAGGTAATGATGTCTGCTGCACAATTGATTGTTGGCAATTGCCACAGTGGAATCAAATGTGCTGATCTTGATTGACAGTCTGCAAGGGATTGCTAGGCAACAGCTCATATATAAATGATTTGCGCCGCAAAATAAAGATCCAGTAGATTCCAAGCCATGCTGAAATCGAAGGAAATGAGGCAGCGGACCAAGCTGCCGATGAAGCCAGAGAGATTGAGGGAGACAGACGACCAATAACATACAGGGGAGTCTTTCCAATGATCAAGAGGGGAATCAGAGACCCACCATGCAGAGCTGAGTGCCATCACCTGGTGGATGTGTATTCTTGGTACTGCAATAAGCAGGAACAGTTTATCACATGTCGCTGGGACCAGGTTGAGCTAGCGAGACTGCGGTCGAACCATCATTGGAGAATGGGATGGTATCAGAACTTTGTGAATGAAGAGCTCGACCCACGTTGCTGAAGATGCAACCATGAAAAGGAGGATGTCAAACATATGTTTGAATGTCCAGGAGCAATGGCAATTCGAATGGAGTTATTTTGACGAGTGGCAGTGCCTCTGAGTATAATGACAAAGGTGCCGAAGAAGAGCCTCGCTCTCGCTCGAAGATTTCTACGTGGAGTCCAACATGCCCATTAAGAAAACAAAAAGCAACAACAAAACAACAATAACTACAACAACAGCAATAATAGTAATAATGGCACTCAATATGAGAATAGTAATGCAGCTAACAAAAATAAGATGCAAAGATTTAAGAAAATTCTGCGCCACATTCCTGCCGGTGTTTCCCAGCGTCACTGTTGTCTCAACCTGTGTCTGTGGACATGTGCTTTCAGTCTCGGCGTTGTCTTGTCGTCATCCACCCCGCTCTTGTCACCGCCCCGGTATGGCGATATTTTCTTTTGTCCACAACCGCAGCTACAACAGCGCCTTCGGCCGAAAAAAGGGGCAGCTTTTTTTCTGAAGTCAGGAAAACAAACGAAAAGGATAAGATACCACGTCGTCACGATAAACGCCTGTTTTCCGCACCTGTTGTTGGCACCTGTGTAAACCGTGCATACCTTATGTTTCACCTGGTTCCCTCGACGCCTCCTCCCCTTCTCTATCTATCTCCCCCCCCCCCTCAACATTTCAGTTTGTATTGAGAGATTTTCTGATTTGAATGCTTAATTATGTTGCTTTTGTTTGTTTCTTGGTTTGTTTGTTTGTCTGTTTGTTTGTTTGTTTCTTTCTTTGTTTTTTGTTTGCTTGCTTGGGGGGAGGGTGTTTTGTTTCGTTTTGTTTTTGTTTTGGGAGGGGGTGGGGGTCTCAAAGTGCTGGTTACAGAATTACAAATTTTATCATTGTACAGGATGCCTCAAATCAAAGGATGGGAATATCATCATGGACAAAGACAAGATACTAGAACGTTGGACAAAATATATCGGTGACCTATACAATGACAAAAGAGATGAACAAAGAAGAGTGGAAAATAACAACGAGGGTCCACCAATCATGAAAGAAG
>NW_004798151.1:203313-205097 GCF_000002075.1 Aplysia californica
TCTCTCTCTCTCTCTCTCTCTCTCTCTCTCTGTGTCTCTCTCCCTTTCTCTCTCCTTCTGAGTGTATCTTTCCTTCTGTCTGCCTGAAAGTCTTTCTTTATTTGTTCTACACCACGTTTATCCACACACAGACATATTTGGTCAAAATGTGTCCCTCTATCAATCCCTTTGCCCTTCTTTATCTGTAAACCTATTGTTTATCTTTTCCTTTTCACCGACATATAAATAAATATTATCTGCCTGTCTATCTATATATCTATCAATTTCGTAATAGCTGCCACATTCTAAATCCCCTCGTCTGTCTCTGGATATATCATGATCATGTTATGTCTACCTTTTCATCTATAAATCTGTTTTGTTAGGTGAGAGGGTTTTCATTCTATTTTCTTTTTCATTTTTATTGGATAATAAGGCTGTGGACGGAAGGGGAGGTGGGTAGATCTATTTGTCAGCTTTTATATCATAAACAGCCATACATCATACACACACATACACACAATCACACACACAGCTACACGAACTAAAAAACATAAACACACACACACAAACACACACACACACACACACACACACACACACACACACACACCTCCCCCCTCCCTCCCGTCCCACACACGATATACCAATATTATCGCCTCATCCTTCCACCCAACACAACATCACAAAACATCTAGGCTACCTTTCCAACCTCCCTTAATTACTTTGTCCTCTCGCACAGGTCAATGACCTCTCCACCAGCCATCAACAAGAGACAGCCTGTACAGGGATTAGAAAGACGTAAAATCCAGCAATTAAATCCCAATAAGATGTTTCCAGGTGGGTGCACGTCGCTGTTTCTCAAACTCGTGGACCCTTGTGGGTATCTAAACATTGTGCTAGTTGTGTAAGCTCACTTCACAGTATGCTTGTTGAGGCTAGGAAAAATATAAACGGTAGATGGGTGCAAATGATTAATACAACTGTTACGTGTATCCTCATTGCGAATTTTGGGCAGTACAAATTAAACTGAAACAGGTGAAGGAGTTTAAATATCTTGGTAGCACTTTTTTTCTGAAAACGGGCCCATAGACAGAGAAATTGAAATGCGAACTCAAAAAGCCAACGCTGTCACCTACCAGCTCGCACCCCTCCTATCTCATCCAAACATCTCCATGGACACAAAGAGACAGCTTATCACCTCAATATTCATATCAACATAATGCTAATAGTGCCAGACCTCGACATTAATTAAAACCCATGAAAGCAAAATCACTTCTTCAGAAATGAAATTTCTCCGCAAAACCCTTAACATCACAAGACGAGACAGGCAGAGAAATGAAGAAGCTATCGGCACGGAGTCCTGCCTGCATTTTCATAGATAGAAATGAAATATCTGCATAAAGGACGACTCCCTGTGCTTCATTTGTAAAGCGCCCCAAAACGTCAACCTCCGATTGGGTCGAGCTAAAAGGGGAAATGTTTTGTGAAGTCCCTTTCCTAAGGACTGTACGTGGGACCGAGATGAGGCTCGAATCCCCGAACCCGCAATCTCGCGATTACAGGTCTGGTAGTCTAACCTTTTTATAACTCACGTAGAAGAAGAAGAAGAAGAACATTAACATGAACTAGAGCAAGAACTAGATCCATAATAACAAACTGTTTCGCTCTAGGCAAAAGTTACACTTTCCAACCTGAACCAAAAAGAGTCCTGTAAAGTGAGGTTTCACTTGCCCACCCGTTACCCTCACTAAAGCTGTGTGTGTGTGTGTGTGTGTGTGTGTGTGTGTGTGTGTGTGTGTGTGTGT
>NW_004798151.1:205197-206696 GCF_000002075.1 Aplysia californica
CATACCTTCTGTCCAGGTCTCTGCCAGTTTATACCCTGTACTGACCATACCTTTTGTCCAGTTCTCTGACATTCTGCACCGTACACCGACACTGTCTTATGTCCAGGTCTCTATGTATCTGTACCTCGTACTGACTGTACCTTATGTCCAGCTCTCTGCCAGTCTATACACCGTACTGACCATACCTTCTGTCCAGGTATCTTACTTACTTACTTTTACTTTTACTTTTTTCTTCCGCTTGTACCGGTGGGTGTCGCGGGGAGACACAGGCGTCTGTCTGCAGCAAGGCGAGTGGCCTGTAGGAGGGACATCCGGTGAGCTCTGAGGGTGTCTGCCATAGATTCACTCCATTGTCGCTTTGGTCTTCCTCTGGCTCTCCAGCCAGAATATTTAATGTTGTATGCTCTCAGAGCTGGATGGTTTGATGGCGTTCGCGTGAGGTGTCCGAACCACTTGATCTTTTGTTTTTCAATGTGTGGTAGGACTGGTGTTGCTCCTACGGTGTCCCTTATGAATTCATTTTTTATTTTGTCTTCCTTGTTTTGTTAACCGTTCTTCTTAAGCATTTCATCTCGCATTTGACCAGTTTCCTCTCTAGAGCTTTTGTTAGGGACCCTGTCTGGCACTGTGTATTTTATGTACCTCGTACTGACCATATCTCATGTCCAGGGCCCTGTATCTGTACCTCACACTGACGATATCATTTGTCCGAGTCTCTTGAACAGACCATATCTGATGTCCAGGGCTCTGTATCTGTACCTCACACTGACGATATCATTTGTCCGAGTCTATTGAACTGACCATATCATCTGCCCAGGTCTATCGAACTGACCATGTCTCCTGTCCAGTTGTTTGCCAGTCCATACCCCGTACTGACAATGTCTTCTGTTTAGTTCTCTGCCAATCGGTATCCCATCTGCCAATCTGTACCTCACACTGACCATGTCTTCTGTCCAGGTCTCTCAAACTGACCATGTCTTCTTCATAAATCCTGAATCGTGCAGATGGGTGCGTAGAACAAAACCTTTTCACGAAGTGTCCAGGGGGGCTCTCGTGGCCTAGAGGTTAAGGTGTTGGCCTCTCATTCAAGGGTTCCGGGGTCGAGTCCGGATAGCGACCGAAAACAATTCTTCTCTAGAGTTGTCTCCTTTCGCCTCCTTTCCTGCTCTCTGGCAATATTCTGTTGTCTGCTTTCGTCTCCTCTTTCTGCCCCCACCCCTCACCTCCTTTGCCTGCTCCTCTGGGCTCCTGACTCTTTCTGCAACCTTTCAAAATTTCATACCAACTGAAAAAAGTTTAATGTGTCCCGCGCGCTCATATGGCCTTATGCAGCTGCGAGCGCCGTAAAACACTTACCCAATTTTTTTTTAAAATAAAAAGATGTGTGTACCACGTTTTTAGAAAAACCCTTTTCTTGGTAGAAAACGCTGTATTTCATGCCTGCTGTCCCTCTCTGTGTACCCCGTGATTATTTTGTATCTCACCTGGCATCTCCCCCC
>NW_004798151.1:209544-211117 GCF_000002075.1 Aplysia californica
AGATCTACGGCTACTCACAGGTAACTTGTGGGAGTATTTGTGTGTTTGTGTGTGTGTGTGTGTGTGTGTGTGTGTGTGTGTGTGTGTGTGTGTGTGTGTGTGTGTTACTAAATTATGAAGGAGAGGAGCTACGAACCTGAAATTTGAACAGTTTCAAGATACATCTAAACTAAGAATGCACACCAATAACTGGGAATTTCCGATGGTCAGTTTAGGTTGAACAGCAGGCAGTTTAACATCACCCATGAAAGCATGATTAGCACTTTTCATTTTTGTTCACGAACAGGAAAAAGTTGAAATTGAAATGAGAGCTGTGATGAAATTCCTTCATCTCCAATTTTAAAAAACCCACGCTCTGTACACGATGAAATGTGAGTAGTGTATGGAGATATTTGCCCAAGATATGATGTGGTCAAATATTGGTGCAAGCCATTCAAATGTGGTAAAACGTCCATTGAAGACAACCCTCGAGTAGGTGGCCCAGTCTCAGCCGTGACTGAAGACAATGTTCCAAAAGTCAAAAAGATTGTGCTGAATGAAGTGAATGACAGGCGCGTTACACAAGGGCAACTTTGTACTGAAACTTTCTTGAGCTATGGATCTGTTGAGACAATTCTTCATGACCATGTGAATACGTGTATGTCAAAAGGGTCTGCAAGATGGGTGCCCCATCAACTTACCTCTCATCAAAAAGAGCAGAAAGCACAGTACAGCCAGCAAATGATTGACATGTTTGATGAAAATCCGGACTACTTTTTTGAACGTTTAGTAACAATGGATGAAAGCGTTGGTATAAGTGATTGTCTTTCACAGGTTGCTGTATGTACATGTGATTGTCTTAAACAGGTGACCATTAGAGATAATTTGACTGTGTACGCATCATTTAAAAAAAAAAACCCAAAAAAACGTATGAGTGTGTCTATTTGTGTGTGTATGTGTGTTTGTGTGTGTATGTGTGTCTATGTGTGTCTGTGTGTGTATGTGTGTGTGTGTGTGTGTGTGTGTGTGCGCGTGTGCGTGTGTGTGTGTTTGTGTTTGTGTATTAATATCTATATTCAAATATGTATTTCTCTCTATGTACAAGTACATTACACTGTTTCACAACACGACTATAACATAATAAATCTAACCTTGTCTCTGTCAGATTTGTACGCCACGTTTACGAAACCTAACAAATGTCCCAAGTTGTTTCTTTCATCTTAAACACCTCCCGACAGTCCAGAAGCCGTGACGTCATCAGACTGACCAAGAGGACGACCTGGGGGCTGGCCAAAGTGAGATGCCAGGGAAGTAGGTCAACCTGTCCTTTTTTTAGGAGATTTGAGGTCTCCTGTGAGGGTCAGTTTTTGGGAGATTTGAGGTATTTAGTGACGGGGCTAACGACCTTGAGCTCATTCTGCTGGGGTTGTGCGGAGATGGGAGATATTTTTAGAACTTCTAGAGCCTTGTGGGGTTTGCAACGTGGTGGAAAAATATCTACCCAGTTGTCTATCTATCTAGCAAGCTAGATAACTTAATCATTCTTCTTCTTCTTCTTCTTCTTCTTCTTCTTCTTCTTCTTCTTCTTCTTCTT
>NW_004798151.1:215275-217778 GCF_000002075.1 Aplysia californica
GTGGCCTAAGACGATATGATAGTGGCTTAAGACGATATGATAGTGGCCTAAGACGATATGATAGTGGCTTAAGACGATATGATAGTGGCCTAAGACGATATGATAGTGGCTTAAGACGATATGATAGTGGCTTGAGACGATATGATAGTGGCTTGAGACGATATGATAGTGGCTTAAGACGATATGATAGTGGCTTAAGACGATATGATAGTGGCTTAAGACGATATGATAGTGGCTGAAGACGATATGATAGTGGCTTAAGACGATATGATAGTGGCTGAAGACGATATGATAGTGGCCTAAGACGATATGATAGTGGCTGAAGTCTTCGTCGTCGAGTGCTACAGTGGTGGTAAAAACGATTACACTATTGACGATGAAAAAGCTGACTGGTTGGCGAGTGCTACAGTGGTGGTAAAAACGATTACACTATTGACGATGAAAAAGCTGAGTGGTTGGCGAGTGCTACAGTGGTGGTAAAAACGATTGCAGTATTGCCGATGAAAAAGCTGAGTGGTTGGCGAGTGCTCAGTTGTGGGTTTTTCGTAATTTCCTATTTTAAAAAATATATCGTCCTGATCTCTGCTCCTTTTTTTAAGGTGGTCATTACACTCTTGGCTCGTAGCGTCTCTAATATGTGGCACTTATTTGACCTAAGTGTGTTGCAAGTGCCGTAAAACGCTTACTACAACAAAAAAGAGAAAAGCTGAGATAATTATTTCAGCATCAGCTGATGTGTAATCGGAGTGTGAATGACCTTTCTTCGATATCTCTAACACTAAGCGGCCACCACCAAGTCACATGCCAGTTATGCAACATTTGAGATACAGACGGCCTGGTAGATATAGTTTAGGCATTAAACGGTCATTAGTTCGACCAGGTTTTATCGATTGAGTTCGTGGTGACCTTGAAAGTTGTGAAGACTTTTGTTTAAAGGTTAGTGTACAATGATAGCGCACTTTTAGCGCACCCTGGGTTCATTGACAGCTACGTGATAAATGTAGCCACGGGGTTTTGGGGTGGGGAGGGATGGTGGGGGTGGAATGAGGGACGGGGGAGGAGGCGGAGGGGCGATGCGATTTTACGCTACGTTATTAAAATGTATGCTTACCTTTAAAAGTAGATTCGTGTTAAAATAAAATTGCTCTAATAGGAGCTGTAGAGACTTTTTCCGAGGTTCATATTTATAATATATACGTACGTATGTGGTCTTTATTTTTTCAGGAATTGAGCTCTTTTTTTAAATTGTTAAAATGTTTTTGTTTCTCTGGGAGGGGGTTGTTTTTATTTGTTCTCTTTCTAGTTCTATTTTAATTTTGCTCTTTTTCAAGGGGGGGGGGGGGGGGGGTTTGAACGAGAGAGCACTAATTATGTCCGTGGTGTAACGTTTGTGCTTTTTTTTTTAGCGCAGACAACAAGAGTTCAATTTCAAATTTGGGAAGATATCTTATCCAGTAGGCCTGTTACATGTCTTTGTATAGGGCGAATATGATATAGGAAAAGTTCGTATTTTTAAAATAGTTTTGCTAAGAGTTTTATGGCATTCGCAACACAACTATGTTATGTAAGTGCCAAAGATTAGATATGTTGCAAGAGAGTAACAGAAGAGAAGGAAGAGAGATAATGATAATATGGAGGACAGAATGTTTGATAGGAAAGAAAGGGCAAACCACACCACAGCACCCGCCAACCTCCCAGAAAATCGTGTGCTATCGTTATACAAAGTGCTGAGTGTGTGTTCGTGTGTAAGGGGGTGGGGTGGGGGTGGTGGTGTTGAGATAGTGATTGCTACCATCCATCTCGTACGATGAAGTACTTAACACCTTCAATTGGGGTCACCTTTTACTCTTGTCTTTATCAATATCTCAAGGAAACTCTAGGTCCGTCATTTCTCTCTTCATAATGGTCTCAACAGTTACTTTCCAAGTCACGATGGGTCTGCCCCTACTTCTATTGCCATCTGGAGTCCAAGAAAAAGCATTTTTCCCCATGACATTTTTATAGTAGGAACCTCTTTAAGGTGCGTGCTAGAAGCTTTGGGGATTTATTTCCATATAAATTCAGAAGAAATATAAAGCGGATGGCTTTAGGTCACCACTGGTAGATTTCTTCTTTTCTTTTCCTCTGTTTTTCATGTCTATATTCTGTTTTGCTTTTTTTTTCTTGCAGGAAAGAACATTCAGAGACGTCCGGACAAAATTAGTGGCGTCTCGGATTGCAGCCCTATGGACATGTCAAGTTTATAGGACGGGTTTGTAGAGTTTAGTAATATAAGTAATTAATTTCATAGCGCTTCAAAGAGTCAAATGGTTCGGACATCTATCCAGAATGCCCCAGAAACAACTAGCTTACCACACCTGTGAATTTGGCTTGAAATCAAGATGAAGACCAAGAAGGACCTGGCTGGATGGGGTAAAAAGGTCCTGGAACAACGTAATATATCTATCACAGACGCTACACACCTAGCACAGGACAACATATCTATCACAGACGCTACACACTT
>NW_004798151.1:220767-221857 GCF_000002075.1 Aplysia californica
TGGAAAGGAACTGGCCACCCTACCACAATATGCCGAAGGCCCAGGAAGTTGTCTCACTAACAAGGCAATCCCCAATGTCCGGGTCGGATGAGGGAACAGCTTTACTTTTTTCCCTTCCAGGCTATGTTTGCTGTAAAAGGTAGGCCCGAAGCCCGCCTCCGAAATGATCTAAACTAATGAGCGCCCACATGGGTTTCTTTGCTTTAAGCACTACGTCATTTGGTTGATTTCTTTTCCTTCCATGAAATATGATCAGTTTTCTACAAAGAAACCGTATGTTAATTCTGCTACTTCTAGTTTATTTCTACCGTCTTTGGCAATTAATTGTCCCGCATTCCCACCCGTTTAGAAAGGATGACCACTCGTAGTTTTCTAGAACTCTTGTTTTAGTTGGTCATTTAGATCTATATTTGGTGTCAATTGGGGTGTTAAAACTCATTCGATTTTCTTTTAATTAAAGAAGTTATTTCGATGAAAGAGAAGAGGTCAAAGTTCATGAAAGTTCAGAAAGTTTATGGTTCTTAATCCCTGTAAGGTCACACAGCATCCTAATCCCAAGCGCTACTCCTTCGACCTACGACCTTGCTTACGTCACGTAAGTCGGAATGAAAGGTTGGGCCGGTTTTACCGTCAGAACGGCGTAGGAAGGGGCGGATAACCCACCAGTGACCCCCAACAAAGCTGATAATACTTGTTGTACTCTCACCCCTACATGTGACCCCTAACCCCACCCTCCCAGTCTAGTAGTAGCCTACACCTACATAAAGAGGTTTCCCTCCTCTCCAATTAATCTAAATTGTCGACCAGCCGAAAAAAATGTCCCAAGACAATTTTTTGAAAGTACTTTTGTATTGTTGTTTCTGAATCCGTCATATTAGTAGTAAGTGGTAGAGAAAATTCAATATCGTGTGTGCAAATTTACATTCTAAATGTTGGAAAAATGCGAGTAAAAAACCCGTTATGTTTGTACAAGTGTAAATAAATCAAACAATTGTTTCTCTGTCCCTGTCTCTGTCTCTGTCTCTGTCTCTGTCTCTCTCTCTCTCTCTCTCTCTCTCTCTCTCTCTCTCTCTCTCTCTCTGAAGATGCT
>NW_004798151.1:222787-224996 GCF_000002075.1 Aplysia californica
AGGGGAGTGGAAGGGACGAGGGGGGGTAGGTGTAGATGGGCGGAAGGATCGGCCTTAACCTGTTAAGTCATGTTTGTTTACTTGCCTTGACCGCTCTCGATCTGTGGGTGGTTGGAGGGCGCCACTGGCAGGTCATAGGTCACCTTTCTGTGTTTTCTCCACAGCTGTTTCCGTCTGTTGCTTTTACCCTTTCATCTCGTGCACTTAACGACCTGAAATGATTTGAACCGTTTCATTTTATTCAAAAATAAAATTAAAAATATGCAGGGGCAGATTTTCAGGCGGCTGGAGGGTGTTACTGGAAGGTCATATGAATTTCTGGGCCTTCTGTCTGTCTCTTTTATCTTTTTATTCCTGCACTAAACGACCTTCTTTTTTTGCTGTTATAATTGATGTTCTTCAGGCCACTCAAAGAAACAAGCATTTAGATTTGTGGGTATTTGGAGAGTGCTACAAGAAGGCCATAGATTTGTTAATTCTCAATGCAATTTCTGTCTGTCTCTTTATCTTCACCATCATCCCCCCCTCCCTTGTACTTAATGACCTCCACTGATTTGATGCGTTTCATTTTATTCTAATAAACAAGCAGGGACAAATTTTCGGGTGGTTGGAGGGTGCTATGAAAGTTCACAGTTGTTTTATCTTCCTCAGCTGTTTCTGTCTTTGTTTATTACTGTGGTTTTCTTGCACTAAACGACCTTTTAGCTAGTATAGATTACACTCAGATTGGCCATAAGTAGGAGGCTGAAGGGTGTTGATGTAAGGCCCAATCTTTTTTCTTGTCCCACAACTGTTTTAATCAGTCTGTTTTACCTTTTCCCCTGGTACTGAATGTCCGTTATAGAGTAACAGTTGATGTTCTTCACGTTACTCAAGCAAGCAATTAGGTCATATAGAAGTCGGGCTGCTTCTGTGATATCTGCCAAGGTCAACAAAGTAAGGCTGAGATGGATTTAACATCCCAGCAGAACAGAAAGACTGAGATACCCGATAAAAATCCTTCTCCCCACACGGGAATCAAACCCCCACCTCTTGTGTGTCCGACAGCGAACAGCGTACCGTCTACACCACAGACGCCTTCAACCCCCCCCCCCACACACACACACAAAGGGCAGTGCTACTGACTGAAGTTGTCTTTAGGCCATTCCCAAAGGGGGGGGGGGGATATTAACATGTTCTCATGCACAGTAGAATTGTAAATGGGCTGATTTATCAATGTCAAGCTCATACTGTGCCGGAACAACATAGGGGGAACTGATGCTTTTTCTTTCCTCCTCCTTACTATCGTCATTTTCCCTCTCTATTTCTTTTGTATGTTTGTCACTCTCTTGTGACCCGCTATTTCCAGTGTGCCTTGGTAGTCGAAGCAGACTTTGTGCTGTTGAAGCTAGAGAGGTGAGCAGAGTAAGCTTGATTCCCTCTATGGACTTCTCTGTTGACATCCAGCCCTTGGCGCTCATATGACCTTATGCAGTCAGTTGGGAGCGCCGTAAAAACTCTATTAAAAATGGTCGTTTGTAAGGACAAGCGGGCTAACCCAGATGTCGGGGGTTTCCACAAATCTTGACCTACACCAAAAGTGGGCATTGCCATTCCTATAAGAGAAGATTGGTTTCATTGGTGTGTATATATTTGTTTTGTTATTGAGAAAACTCTCCTTGTCTTTTTAAAGAAACTAAAAAAGGGGCAAAAGTTTTACCTTAGATTATCTCAAAACAGCATTTTTCGGGATAGCCCCCTTCTGCTTAAAAGCGACCAGCAAACAGACGCCAGTACCCCGGAGGTCAAAGTTCAGCCTCGAGAGGCACACACAAGGACCCTCGAGCATTACGTGGAGAGGTATACTCTCTGACGCCCTGATCCACGCCGGCTCTCAGCTCCGGGGATTCCCAACACAAACCTTGGGGAAGGGCCACCCTGTCGTACCCCTTTCTGGAGTGGATGAATGAATTAGTGATTGAATGAATGAATGAATGAATGAACGATTTATTGATAGAATGAATGAATAAATGAAAGAATGAATGCAAGAATGAATGAATGAATGAATGAATGAATGAATGAATGAGTGAATGAATGAATGAAGAAGACGGGTTTACCCCCCCTCCTTACCCATTCCCCCAGACCTCTCTCACTTCACTATCTATCTATCTATCAATCTATCTATCTATCTATCTATCTATCTATCTATCTATCTATCTATCTATCTATC
>NW_004798151.1:225919-228484 GCF_000002075.1 Aplysia californica
CCCCCCGACCCCTCTGACCACTCTGAACCACACAACGTCTGGTCCAGTTACCTAACTCCAGGCAAGGCTTGGGGAAGTCCAGACAGAATCCCAGAAACGCTAGATGCCAGTTTTTTCCTCCTCGTTTTACGCCGTTATCAGACAAGGAGAGAGGGGAGTGGGGTGGATTGTGTGAGTGCTTGAGAGAGGGAAAACCAACAAATCCCATTCTGAACTTGAACAAATTCGGTTATCAGGATATGGGAAAGGAAACAGGGTGTACAGTTTTTGCGTCTTTGTTCGTCCATTGAGGTTGTTGAGTTTTTTGTTTTTGTTTTTGTTTTTGTTTTTGTTTTTGTCTTTCTTACGTTTTGCTTTGTTTGTTTTAATATTTTCAAAGACTTTATGTTAATGATTTTTGTTTTTCTTTTGTTGGTTAGCTTGTTTGGTTGGTTGTTTTGTTTCGTTCTGTTTTGTTTTATTTTAACTCTTTGAAGACGCGCGGTCTGGTATTTCAACAACCCTTGGAAGTGTACGGTTTTGGGGCACTTTAAAAAAGACAGAAGCTTAGCTTCCGTTATTCAAACACACATTTCCCAATTATATTGTCTTTATTTTAAAACTGAAAGGGCAAACTCCAGCATATATGCTATGCAAATTTATCTTTTTGTTTTGTGCAATAATGTTTGTTCGAAAAATGCCACAAATTGATGTTGGTCTGTTGTCGGACATTATTATGTGTATGCTACGTTATCAAAGGTTAAGATTGCTGGTTTTTAAAAAGAATAATAACAATATGTCATTGGTACTTGCATCGTACTTTTTGTTTGTTTGTTAATTTTTTATTTTTTTAAAATGTTTGTTTGATCATTTGTTGCTGTTTTGATATTTTAATTTTTGTCTGTCATGACATTACTATTTTTGTAAAAAGTATTTCATAGAATGTAAGGTTGTACTTTTGTTTGTTTGTTTTTGTTTCAGCATCATCATCCCCAACACCAACACCAACAACAACATCAACATCATTATCACCACCACCATCATTAATTATAATAACAATAACAACAACAACAACAACAACAACAACACCTTGACCATCAATAATTTATTTATAGAGGCACTAGCCATCCATGACCAGGTGCTGTTTTAGCCAAACAACAACTTCAACAACAACATCACCATAAACAACAACAACAAAAGTACGCTCCAAATAAACATCAATTCAACAAGACCAACCACAACAACAACAACAACAACAACAACAGCAACAACAATAACAACCACCACCACCACCAACAACAACAACAACACCACCATCAACAACAAAAGTACGCCCCAAACAAAAAACAATCAGGGCACAGCACTAATCAACCTCTGCTAGACCTACCTAGGTCAAAAAACAAAACCAAAAACAAAAACAACCTGCTTAAGTTAACGTACGCCAACGACCTACAACGGTCGTATCTTTCGCTCAGCCCTACGCCAAAACGTTCCCACGATGAGAAAGGTACACGCACAACGCACAGGACACAGCCCGCCTAATCATAATCCCCTTAAAACCTCAACCGCTACGCCTTCCAGATTATCATAAACCGGGATCCGATTATTAAATTTCAAAGAAAAATGCCGCTCCCTCTGAGTAGAGGAAAGGTTGTTTTGTTTCGTGGATCCCAACGCGGTCTGGTCCGAGTTTTTTGTTCCGTAATCCCGAACGAGAGAGAGTTAATTCTGATCTAAGTCTCTGCTTAAGGATATAAAACAGATTTAACACGGCTACTCTGCTCTCTGGTCAGTTATATAGAGTCTGTGGGTGGTTTGGGGGAGATTTACGACAGGCTGTTCCCAGGATAAACGGCTCAGTTAGGTGGGAAATGGGACACGGAGAGTGAGAGGGAGAGACAGAGAGAGAGAGAGAGAGAGAGAAAGAGAGAGAGAGAGAGGCAGAGAGAGAAAGGGAGAGATAGAGAGAGAGATAGAGAGAGAGACAGAGATAGAGAGAAAGGGAGAGATAGACAGAGAGGGAGGGAGAGAGAGGGAGAGAGAGACCGAGAGAGACAGAGAGAGGGGAAGATTGAGAGAGAGAGAGAGGGAGAGAGAGATTGAGAGAGATTGAGAGAGAGAAACAGAGAGAGGGAGAGAGAGAGAGATAGAGAGACAGAGAGAGAGAGAGAAAGAGAGACTGTGGTCTTAAATCTTTCTGTTGCTCCATAGTGGGAGTTCAACAGGTGCAATGAACTGACCGTCTGGGAAGCTTATATGGAACTATAATTATTTTGTTTCCTTTTGTGTTTGGGTTTCTTTTGGGTTTCTTTTCTTTCCTTACTGTTTCTTGTTTCGTTCTTTGTTTTCTACAGAGGTTTCTTTTGCCTGAGGGTGAGTGTGTAGATCTAAGTGTAACTTGGGAAATCTCCATTGAGAGTTTGATGATTAGCTGGGAATGCGTCAGTCGGAGAGAGTGTTGTTGTTGATGGAGGAGGGCGGGGGAAGTGACCTTTGTAATGTAATGTTGTGGGTGGATTACGGGGGTGAATGTGTGTGTGTGTGTGTGTGTGTGTGTGTGTGTGTGTGTGTGTGTGTGTGTGTGTG
>NW_004798151.1:229538-231318 GCF_000002075.1 Aplysia californica
GTGTGTGTGTGTGTGTGTGTGTGTGTGTGTGTGTGTGTGTGTGCTTTGAGTAGCGTGGGAGGGGTTGTGCTTGTTTGTACGACGTTGAAAGCATTGCTGTCAATAGGGGACATGACCTATATGTAAGATGGTGGGCGTGGTTTTCGAAGTTCCGGGTGCGTGGGGGAGGGGTTCGAAGGTCAAAAGTACACACTACAACAACAACAACAATGTGTCTGGACGTACACTCCCAAGTATGTGGTATAGTGCCTCAGGCTCGTATTCTGTGACGTCAAAGGCGTACGTTCAATCCTACGTGTGGGGTTTGATTCATTGAGTACAGTATGGGACTCTCGTGGCCCAGAGGTTAAGGTGTTCGCCTCTCATTATAAGGTCCCGGGTTCGAGTCCGGGTAGCGACAGAAAAATTTCTTCTCTAAAATTGTCTCTTTTCACCCCGTTTCCTGTTCTCTTGCAATATTCTGTCGTCTGCTTTCGTCTCCACTTTCTACCATCACCCCCTCACCTCCTTTGCCCCATCCACTGGGATCCTGTCTGTTTCTACAGCCTTTCTACTGCTACTCCTTGGTTCCTCCTTACTGCTGTCTTTCAGCCACATCCCAGATCTTCTGGTAGGAAAGATGTACACCTAGCCTTCTCGGACAAGGGCGAAAAATATCGGAGATCCCGTGTGCAAGTTTCGTACGCCCTTGGTTGTCTAAAATCGATAAGAGTAGGCTTCGGCCGCCACCCGGGCAAAATTCAAAATTGTTCTACTAACTGAAAACGTTTAACGTGTCCCGCACGCTCATATGACCTTATGCAGTTGCGAGCGCCGTAAAACACTTACAAAAAAAGACAGTTACGTCAAACACACCAAAAGCCGTGCTGCGTCACATTTGAAGCAATCAAACATTAAACAACAGGAACATAATTGTACATATTATTACTTCACTTAATACATGTTATTGGCTGTCGTTTTTAAGTTTCAGATTATGAAAACAGACTGGAAGAAAGAGTAGGAACAAGACATTTATAGCTGTCTTATAACTGTTCCCCGCGGTGCAAAAGTTTGTCCTCCCTTGAGATCTCCCAGAGTTGTTTGATGCTCTGAGTCTGAGTTTGTTCCTACTGGTTTATTGTAGGCGCTCGAGAAGATGGAATTTGTAACTTGTGAATTTACACATTCTTCATAAGGGGATATATAATAAAATATTATGAGTGTTAACGGAAACACTCTAATTTTAATCGTTATTTTATTCTTTTGTACCATCTTTTAAAACATGGTATGTGTAAGAGACAGATAAAATCAAAATTAAAAAAACACAAAAAACCACTATCACAAAAAAACAACCACAACAACAACAGCAAAAACAACAACAACAAAAGCAAAAGCAAAAACAAAAGTATTGGTCAAAAGTCAAAGAAAAGCATCCTCCAAAATTTCAAATAAATTTTTAAAATAAAATCACCGATCCTGTTGTTCAGTTTTGATATTTCCAACAAAAAAAAGCAAACAAGTAAGTCACAAAAGTACTACACATGACACAGAGGACAGTGTAATCATGTCCAGTCTGTGACTTACACCGTTGTTGCAGTGAGCTCCTCACGTGTCGTCTCAGTTACTGCTTTTCTTTTTTTTCTTCTTTTTATTCGGTTCCTTTTGGTTGTTTTTTTTGCTTTTTCGCTTGTTGTTTTTCTAGTGCGTGTGTTTGGGTGAGTGAGTGTGTGTATGAGTGTGTGTTTGTGTGTGCGTGTGTGTGTGTGTTTGTGTGTGTGTGTGCGTGTGTTTGGGTGAGTGA
>NW_004798151.1:236552-242223 GCF_000002075.1 Aplysia californica
CCCGGCCTCCCCCCTTTTCCACCTACCCCAATGAAGGAAATTCTAACTTCTCTCAAATTTATGTGTCAATAAACTGTATCAAACTGGCAGGATTTTACCAAACTTTCCACAGCGTGCACGGTTCATAAGCCAGCTGTCAGTCTGTGAGCCCAAGCTGGTGAGTTCTACTCTAAACATGGCGGCATAAATGGATTATTAAGTGTCTCATTATGTTAGTGGCAGCTTTGTGGTGTGTGAATGGGGAACAGGGGGGAATTCTGGGAATGGTGATGTGTCGACTCTCTGAATCTCTGGAATCATGATGAATGTAATTGTATTGTGGCATGTGGTATGAATGAAAATGGGTTTGTTTGGTGAGTGTGTGCCTTGTGAGTGAGTGTGTGTGTGTGCGTGTGAGTGTGTGTGTGTGTGTTTGTGTGTGTGTGTGAGTGAGGGGGGGTGTTTAGTCTGTATGTGTGTGTGGGGGGGGAGGGTAGGTATGAGTTTGTGTGATTGTGTGTATGGTATGTGATAGTGTGGGTATGTGTTTGTGTTTGTGTGTGTTTGAATGTGTGTGTGTATGTGCGTATATGTGTGTGTATGTGTGTGCATGTGTGTGGTATGTGATAGTGTGGGTATGTGTTTGGGTTTGTGTTTATTTGTATGTGTGTGTGTATGTGTGTGTGTGTGTGTGTGTGTGTGTGTGTGTGTACGTGCGTGCGTGCGTGCGTGTGTGTGCGTGTGGTATTTCTAAAAGTGTTAATGCTTAAATCAGATTCCAGCTAAGTACACGGTGACCAACTATGGTATTTTGATTGACTGCAGGTCTGTGTAGTCGTGTATTACAAAGCTGATAAATCGTTGCACGTGTGAATGTAGTTATGAATCCACTTAGGTAAGCACATTATATCATGTCAGGGCATCTTAATCTTCTACCAGAGCTGAATACAAGTTGAACGTTATGATATTTTAGTTTAGTTTATTTCATTTCCCATACATTATTTAGACTAACGTTATGGTACTTTCGTTTCATTTATTTCATTTACTATTTATTAATTTTACAAGTTATTATTTAGACGAACGCTATGATATTTAAGTTTCCTTTATTTAATTTACTATTTATTATTATTTTCGCAAGTTATTATTTTTCATGTTACAGTCAAAATTGTCCAAAAGGGCTTCCTTTTTTTTCTAAGAGAAACGTGTTTTATTTCATTTAGGCTTCTATTTTATATTTTTACAAGTTATTATAATTATTTAGGCGAACGTTTTGATACTTTTGTTTCCTTTTTTTCATTTACTATTTATTATTTTTACAAGATTTTATTTTTGATGTTGTAGTCAAAAATGTCCACCAAAACAGCTTCCCATTTTGGAGGAGAAAAGTGTTTGTCTTAGACAGGTAAGCGTCTTAAACAGTGTCATTATGACACAGAATCAAACACAAGAGGAAAATGTAAAAGTGGTCGTTTGAAAAGGTAATTGTTTCGTACAGGTGGTCATCATTGCAGGTTGGACCGTATTTCAGATGGGTTTTTTTTCCTTTTATACGATTCATTGAGATTTTATAAACATGCTCAAATTCTGGAAATAAAAATAACAGTAGATAGCATATTGTGTATAGCGCAAATCCCCGCTCAACAGCATGCTCTATGTGCTTCACAATCTATACTATTACCCCAGCAGACCTGGGAGCATTAAAAAACAACCTCAACTTCATGGGAAGCACACAGTGCAAGCAGCCATTTATAGGCGCTAAAACACTAACATACTGACAAGATCTTTCGCTGTCTAAAGCAGCTCTTCCCCCTGTAATACTGTCCGACCTTATAGAGCTTCAAGTGAAATGACCGTGAACAATTGGAATGTTCATTTAATATTTAATATTCATGGGTCACGATTTTTTATATTTTGTCAAGGCTTAGGTATGTCTATGCATTACATTATATTTCAATGCTTTATTTCTTCTAGTTGGATTAATTTTACATCGCATTAACACATTTTTGGGGGAAAACCCGTCTTTGTTTGTGCTTCTGTCTGGTATGTCCGTCTGTGTGTCTGTCTGGTATGTTCGTTTGTATGGCTGTCTGGTATGTCTGTTTGTGTTTCTGTCTGCACGAGTGTAACATGCGCGTGCATGGAGTCACCTGGGAGTGAGCGTTGTGGGAGTGAGCGCTAAATGCATCAGAAACTGTCCAAGACGACCACCCACCGACCTCCCTACTGAACACCAGAACAGTGGATATCTTGGTTACCTACAATGTTAGTAAAAAAAATAAATGAGTGAAAGAAGGCAAATGGAAGTAATAGTTTTGTACAGGTGATTGTCTTATACATACTATAGCCGTTACAACAGAATTGGCTGTATGGTGATAGTTACATACAGAACAAATCTCTCTAACAACCACCTTTCCAAGACAATCAAAAAACCGGCCAATTAACCCCCTACCCTATGCCATTTTTGTTCATATTACAACGACACTGTGCAAAAAATCTATCTGTCTAAGAAAACCACTTTTCTCCAGAACAATGGACTACTGACTTGGACAATGTCTGCTATGTAAATATGAATACAGATAATTTGTTTGTGTGTTTGTTTGAGTAAAAAAGAGAAGCACATAGACACAGCAATGGTCATTTAGTGCTGGAGAAAAGTAAGACAGACAGACAGAGGGGAAGGTAAAGAAGTAGGACTTATCAGTGGCGCCCTCTAACCACCCACCAGTATAGATAAATACATGTACATTTTTTTTAAAAATAAACATATTATAACGAGCTTCCAGCTACTATTATAACGAGCTTCCAGCTACCTTGCCAAAGTCTCCAACAGAACACCATACTATGACAATTTTTCACTTTAAAGGACAAGCGGACCAACCCTGATTTCGGGTGTTTCCAGAAATCTTGAATTAAATCAAAAGTGGACATTGCCCTACCTATAGGAGAAGTTTGGTTTCATTGGTGTGTATATTTGTTTGGTTATAGAGAAAAACTCTCCTTGTCTTTTAAAGAAACTGAACAAGGGGCAAAAACTTTACCTTCGATTTTCTCTAAACAGCATTTTTCGGGATAGCCCCCTTGTGCTTGAAAGCGACCTGTTTTCACACAACAAACACATCGAGCCATCACATTCAATCAAGGCTTACTGTGTACATGAAGGAGAGCTGGGAAAATTGCACAAAACAATGCCACATTCAGAAACGGGCTTCTGATTTTAGAACCATTTTTCAAGACCCTTCAAAAAAGCAAGTTTCCTTTGCAGCTCATCCCAAGTTGTCAGTTTTAGTAAGAGTTTAGTAA
The DNA here is from genome assembly GCF_000002075.1 of Aplysia californica. Taxonomy (NCBI): domain Eukaryota; kingdom Metazoa; phylum Mollusca; class Gastropoda; order Aplysiida; family Aplysiidae; genus Aplysia; species Aplysia californica. Next base: position 239,832 of record NW_004798151.1, read on the forward strand.
GAGTCTTACGGGTGTTACAGCTACATAATAAGGTCATATGAGCACGCTGTCCAACGTTGATGAAAGGAAAGAATAACATTCTCGAACTTTCCCTGCACTAAAAAGGTTTATGTTAAATAGATGCATGATCCCTGAATGACGCATTTACCGCATGCCGGGAGACACAAACAGCTGTCAGGGTCTTGAAATTGGATACAAGTTGGGAATTTAGTATTTGTTCTTTGGAACGCAATAATTTTACCTCAGAAAAAAGTCACCAGCTTGTCTATCTCAAGGTCCAAAATGCTCAGACGATGAAACATCTCGAAAGAACTTTTTTTTTTTATTTCCTCCTTTTCAAACCACTGGCATGAGTGAGTGTTGCAGGATTGCACGCAGCAGGTGTATGTTCGATTCTCGAGTGGAGAGGTTACATTTTTTACTCTTTAAATCAGTAAGAGTTTTACTGCACTTGCTACACAATAAGGTCATATAAGTGCAGAAGAATAGATGTGTTACTAGAGTAACATTAAAAAAAAAGAAGGAGGAGAGATATGGACGATAAAGGTTTGATATGAAAGAAGGTGTATAACCACACCAGAACACCCGCCAACCTCCCACGTTTTCAATCCTCAAGTTCCTCGTGTGTTAAATATTTGGAACATTAAATTAAGATAAAGATATCTGAAAATAGTTAACCTTGAGGAACCATAATTCCGCGTTTTACATCAGACCAGAAAGTACCGTCTCGAAATAGACCCATGATAAAAAGCGTTCTAAATATAAGAGTGAAGTCTAGCCTTTTGATATATTTCCATGAACAATTTCAAAATCTCATTATTTCTTTAACAATGTTATCTCCTGCAGTGTCTAAATGGTTCATCAAGTAATTCCTTCTATCCTCTCGGATGCTTTTAGATCCCTCTCGGCCCAGGTTGGGCTTGATAAGCAGGGTAGATGTAGCCCGCTTCCGAAATAAATCAAATTTGTGTCGGTGAGAGTGTGAAACATTTACAAGTGCATGTACAATGAAACCTGCTCTAACGGCCACCTGTCCAATACAATCACCTGTCTAAAACAATCACCTGTACAAAAATATCACTGAATAAAACAATTTCCTACTTCCTCCTTTGTGTTTTTTTAAACATAATAAATCTGATATGAAACTATTCAAGACTTACACCTGCCTTAGACAATCACTCTTTTCTTCTTGAACATGTGTTGCCGTCTTGGACAAGTTGAACTCTGTGTGATCATGAATTTCTATTTCTAAAGCTCAAATAAAAAGGAAAGTAGCTCATCATTTTAGGCGTCATGAAAAAGTGTGCTAAATTCTGCTGGGGTTATGCCTCATTTCCATTTTTTCTTATCGTTTCATTTTTTATTCTGGGTTAAAAATATTTTTTTAAATCATATTCTTGGGGGGGGGGGGGGGGGTGGTTTTTTTTGTTTTTTGTTTTTGTCGTTCACCCCAAAAGAATAATGTTTATATAACCTCTTTGTCGTTGACCCAAAGACCTGTTGCTCAAATTAGCGTGGGCTTTTTGCGCACTGTACAGGGTATAATGTAACAATGTAATAATATCTCGCGTCCTTTGATGTGGAAGAGATTAGTAGCGGGAATTCCCTGCTCAAGTGTGCGCACCGTGCCAACAGTTTTATGTTCATGGAAACTGTGTCAAAGATAGACGTGCACTTTCCGCACTCGTCTTACGGAATGAGACGATTTGGGGGGCATTTTGGTGTAGTTTAGTTGTTTTTTAAAATATATATATATATATTAGCTGGGCCCCCTTTCGATGAAAGGAATGATCGGCGGTGCCTATACGTTCTTATGCTAACCGTTCTCTGACCGTCTAGGAAGGTGCTTTAATATCAACTAAAAGTCATTGGCCTACTATATTTACACTCTAATGGAATGGGGCAATAAATCTTGAGAGATGCAAAAGATTATAAGGTCTAGATCTATACTCTCAAAACTAAATACGCCTCGCGAAATATCACTTCTGGATTTTCTAAAATTACAGAGACAGAAGCGTCGGCCTACAAAAGCGATCGGAGAAATAAAGAAATTTAGCTTTTTGCAGCAAAACTGTCTCGAAACTGAAAAAACTAAGGGCCCCATGCTCTGGAGAATATTTTAAAGGATTTTTTGGCGAAAACTGCATATCGATCAGTGCAGCCATTAAAAAGCCTTTTGAATAGCAAAATTCGGCCACCACAAATAGATAATAGATATAGATCTATGTGTTATATTTTCTGGTGATTAGCGTTGTTGTTGGGTTTGTTTGTGTTTTAGACCGAGTTTCTCTGAGACTATAACGGTTCATTTAATAGGATTTTGGATGATGTTGATAGTCTATTGGAGATAGACGAGGGATATAAGAGAGAGAGAGAGAGAGAGAGAGAGAGA
>NW_004798151.1:246445-247478 GCF_000002075.1 Aplysia californica
AAAAATCCCCTAAGTGTATTCTTGTGAATAATCCGTATTTAACCATATATTTCTCCAAAGAAACATTGGTCATTCCTGATTTTTCACACCACCAACAGTAGCGCCAAATCTGGGAGACTGTCTACTCTTGTCCAGACAGCCAGACAGTGACGCGGGAAATGACTTGGCTACGACGTGAAGAAATCAGGCGCTCGTCAAATTTTGGGACACACTAACTCATTAGTATCATCTTAAAGCTTGATCATTTGTCTTACTTTTGATGGAAAAAACGCGCTATTTATCTTGGGTAGAAGTCGAGATAATTGGGATTGAAGGTAATGGGGGTCTTCTGATTTCTGTTTCAGGAGAAGGTTTAGGGAAAAAATGTCCATCAAAGGCCGGTGACTTCCAAAGCTTGAATGTCCTTGGAAACTGCAAATTTACATTGTTTTGGCATTTGACAATGACATTGACAATGACAATGACAATGGCGATCTTTATTCATATCGCAGGGAGAATTTGTCTTTGTTGTTTACAATGGCAGTACTAAGCTTTGGTGCACACTCGCATACGCACAAGACAGGGCAGGTCAACGGTCTAGAGCAAACTCCACAAATGGACGTGGTTTTTAAATAGACACAAAACGTGTTAAGCAAAAAAAAAAAGAAAGAAAGAAAGACAATTCCATAGAAATCGTCCAACAGGAGGGAAAATATCTGTAGTTTCTTCGATTTCCTTACTTTGACGAGAGGCTGATTTCCCCACGACACGACCCACCAATGGCACGGCCCAGACATGATGGACGTCAAATCTATTTCCGGCACACGGGTCATATCCGTCCGGGACAGGAAGTGCCGTCACTTCTCTCTCCACTCGGAAAATTGCCGGCTAAATTAGTCACGCCCCGTCCTATTATGGCGGGAGATGGGAAGGGATGTGGAAACTGTTGACTCCCGCTGGAGTCTTTGGAGGGGAGGGAGGAGGGGGGGTAGGAGGTAGATGATTTTGTTATCTTTTATTTCTAAAAGGTTTTTTTTCTGTTTAATGAGTTGGT
>NW_004798151.1:251072-252767 GCF_000002075.1 Aplysia californica
CCCCCCACAGCCGTCTTTCTTTCTCTCTCTCCTTATTTCTCTCTATATATATTTAATCTAGTACATCTCTGACCTGAATCCGCTCTTTATTTCATTATGCCTCCTAGATAACTCACCAATGTATGAAAAGGACGTTGAAACAATAAACATACTAGATCTATCATATTATCATTATCATAACCCACACCGGAAAAAATAATTTAATCCTTCTCCTCTCGACACCACCTTTGCCCCCCACCTTCTCATCCCATTCCCTCTTGGGGTCTTCCCGGAAAAGATAATGACGTCGACTTCTAAGAATCCAAGATTTCACGTCTTATCTCAAGAGGCAGGAGTGTTTTCGAGCTTGACAGTGACTGATAGAGCGGCGTGTCCAAAAGCCTTGACATAATTACTCAGAAGTGGAGCAGTCCCACTCATGAACGTGTCACGTGATATTGTGGTCGAGGAGTACAAAGTTTCAGCAAGCCTTGACCCAATTTTGACACTCTCAACTTGTGTTTGTTTTAATCTGTACTTTCCCACGGATATTTTTCTTCTTGGAATTGTCGTCCGTTTTAGTTTTAGTTTTACGGCACTTGCAACACTTTCAAGTTAAGTAAGTGCTGAAGATTAGATGTGTTACAAGAGAGTAACAAACACAGAAAAAGAAGAGGGGGAGATAAGGATGACATATATTTGATAGGAAAGAAGGGGCAAACCATACCAGAACACCCACCAACCACCCTCATGGGTGTCGAAGTTTTCGTCGCTGGTGGTGTAAAACCGTCTACAATGTCATTTTTAATAACAGTATGTGGCGTCGGTGGTCAAGTGGTTAGGCTACCGGACTTGTAATCGTGAGACTGCGGGTTCGGGGGTTCGAGCCTCAGCTCGGTCCGACGTTGTGTCTTTTGGAAAGTCACTTTACCCGAATTTCCCACTTGGCTCGGTCCTTTCGGAGATGGACGTTAAACTCGGAAGTCCCGCCTCTTAAATTACATAACAACGTTAAACCTATATCATGTTTCCATTTTTTTCCATACCAGTGTTGAAAAGGGCGGTCATTTCAGGACTGAAGCAGCTTGCCTTTTAAACTGACTAATTTATGTTGATGGGGGTGTAAAAACGTCTACATATTGAGAACCACAATTTCAATGAGAGAGTTGGAAAGGACATTGAGCTCATGCCACACAGACCTGAGCCATCGTTATATGTATGAGACAGTGGTGTGAAGTTATGTGTATGTCACATTGCTTGGACGTAGAACCAAATTGGACAAAAGAATACTAATCCACAGACAGGAAAAAATAGGCTATAACAGCACCTGGACATGGATTTATATATTTATAATCATTGGACATGGATGGCTGGTGCCTCTATAAATAACTTATTGATGGTCAAGGTGAAGGTCAAGGTGTATGTGACAGCGGCGTGAGGTATCTCTGACTCACGTCATAAATCCCATCATATGACTCACCACCACACAGGTCCGTGCAGGCAGTTTTGTTGTAGTGAGTGATGGTGTGAGCTTTGAATGACACGTTCTGTCATGGCCGAACTACAACTACACCTGATGTACACAATTACTGTTCTCAGGCTTAGTGGAAGTGGTAGTTAAATACGACACCCCCTTCCCCCATAAAAAAACAACAAAAGATCCAAGAAGAAGAAGAAGAAGAAGAAGAAGAAGAAGAAGAAGAAGAAGAAGAAGAA
>NW_004798151.1:254517-256395 GCF_000002075.1 Aplysia californica
CCCAATACACACACACACTCCTTCCTGTTGTCTGTCTACCTGATCAGTCAATAATTTTTGTAATGAGAGTTGTAGATAACAGGCATCATTTGTGACACAATAAACATTACGTTTGACCTAATTTGTCGTATGTATGTTTTGTTCTTTAAAATTTTGTGTTGTTTTTCTGGGTTTTTTTTTAACAGCTTGTTTGTTTTGTTTGTTTTGCTTTTTTTGTAAGTGTTTTACGGCTCCCCCAACTGCATTAGGTCATATGAGCGCGCGGGACACATTCACTAAAGCACTTTCAGTTTCATAGGAATTTATTTTGAATGTTGCTCTGGTGGCGGCTTTAACCTGGTTAGGGTAGTGATTAAAAAGCTTAATTTGAAACCCAACTAAAAATTATTCGACGTAATTTATCGTATACACGTTTAGAGTTAGGCACCGACGATGTACAAAGTTTACCAACAGCGTCCATGTCTCAGTGTTGTGGTTTGTCACCATCATCTCTCTTGTCACAACTGCAGGTTGTACCTGTCCGTGAGCGAAGCCAGAGGTCGTGGCCTTGGCCTTCAGAAGCCAAGGTCAGAGTTGAATGTCCTCAACAACTCGTTATTGGCTCCTCTCTGGGGACATATCACAGTTGTGGCCTTGACCTACTGAGATCAAGGTCAAAGTTAAATGTCCCGAACAGTGTATTATGATTTGATTTTCAGATTTTTAAAAGAAATTAAGTTCAACGTCCTGTTTTGGACATTTCATTACGTCTTTTTGACCCCTGGAAATAATATCTAAAAAATAACCAACAAAAAACAAAGAAGAAATAAATTGTTAATGGTGTCAAAACTATCACTAGCACTAAAGAAATTTCAACAACAACATTGTTTAAAACAGTTCTCTCAACAAAACTGCAAGCTGGCAATTTGGGAGACAGTAGGAGAGACTGTGGTGACATTATATAGGTCGTACTCACACGGTAGATGGCGGTGTCATCATGCCTGGCTTATCATCATCATCATCATCATCATCATCATCATCATCATCATCATCATCATCATCTTCATCATTATCATTATTAACAACAACAAAAACAACAGTAACAATAACAACAACAGCAAAAAAAAAAACCCACAAAAAAACAACGGCTATTAAAAACCACGGCGTTCAAAGAAGGTCTGTTGACGACAACACCCACGCAATCACCACCACCACCAACAACAACAACATCAACAGCACAAACAAAGAAAAACAACAGCAACAACACAAACGACAACAACAACAAAACACCAACTACTAAAAACCACCGCGTCCAAAGAAGGAGCGCTAATGACACCACCCACGCAACCACCACCAACAACAACAAAAGAAATCTCACGTCTGTTGCACCCGTCACCCTTAATCCCAAACACAAACATTCATTAAGACTCGGAAAAACAGAACAAAACAAAACAAAACAAAGATTAACCCATTCCCCTCACGAACAACATTGAAAAAAAAAAGATAACGTTTGTCAAAAAATTGCCTCAGCCATCAACATCAACAGTCCTATTTTTAACAACAGCTGTTGCAGCAGTAGTAGTAGCTACAGCAACAAAAAGAACTGCATCGGTGGCATAAACAGCGAGAACAACAGCAACGACAATAAAATCAGCAGCATCAGCAGCAGCAGCAACAACGACAAGATCAACAACAACAACAGCAGCAAAAACTACGACGACAGCAATAAAAACATTTCTACAACACCTGTGGCAGTAACTACAAACGCAACATCAGCATCAACAGCAATGACATTGCTAACATCTCCTTTAAAAAAAAACCCCACTAGAAGGACAACATCATCAAAAACAACAACAACAACAACAACAACAACAACAACAACAACAACAACAACAACAA
>NW_004798151.1:258004-259923 GCF_000002075.1 Aplysia californica
TTTCTTTCTGAATTCCCAAAACAGTCAGAACCATCCAAAAATCATCAAATCCATCCCCAAACCATCAAATCCATCCCCAAACCATCAAATCCATCCCAAAACCATCAAATCCATCCCAAAACCATCAAATCCATCCCAAAACCATCAGAACCATCCCAAAACCATCAGAACCATCCCAAAACCGTCAGAACCATCCCAATATTGCTCTTCTAATAATCAAGAGGGAAATCGGAAAAACACGCCAGTGCTGATGGAACTATAAACGCTGATGGCTTCAAGATCATATACCTTGTCCTGATGAAGTCTTTGGCACAAGAATTGGTTGGAAACTTCTCAGGTCGTCTTGCCTCCTACAACAACAACACAATTACTAAAAATTTAAAAAGTCTTATGGTATTCGAATGCCAAAGAATGGCTCTGCAAGGCTTCGAATAGCTATGGATAACGCAAAAATCGTGGTTGACGATTAGTAAAGACGAGTGGGCGAGGCGAATGACAAACAGAGACATCTCTCATTGATTTCTCGTGGGCGTTGTCGCCTGGTGTGTTTAACTCTTTAGAGACGGAGAGAACACAATTAATGTCAGATCAGATGTCAACAAAACGCTACTTTAGAGTTTTGTGGGTGGTTGACGGGTGCTCTGGGTGGTTTGCTCCTTCTTTCCTATCAAACATCTGTCGTCCTTATCTCTCCTCCCTCTTTGTTGTGTATGTTACTTTCTTGTAACACATCTATTCTTTGGCACTCATATGACCGTATTGTGTTGCAAGTGCCGTAAAACTTACTAAAACTAAGAATTTGGATGGAAAGAGAGGCAGAGGCAGAGGTAGACAGAGGGAAAAAATACTGGACAAGTTAACAACATGGCTGGGAACAGCAAGAACGACAGACACCATCGCTGCAACGCAAGACAGAGTGAAGTGGAGGTCCATGATCGCCCACGCCAGTCGGCAAGGCACCGGATGATGATGATGACTTCAGAATTACAAAGTTCTGTCTGCTCAATATCTAGGCTTGAGAAATTCGACGTCAAATTTTTTGAGTTTCACAATATGTTAAGATTTTTCGAATACAATTCTTTGAAGATCTTGATAACGACTCAGAAAATTCTTACGGTTTTGACAAAGCAGATAGAGCATTTGTTTACTGACCTCATGGTCTTAGTGACTCAAAACGGCCAAAAATGCCACATAGAACTCTCAGAGGTAGGGAAAAGACAATAATGTGACACTTTTGGAACCGCCACACACAACTCAGGACGTCGAATCATAGAATGCATGCTGTTAACTACCTTTCTGAATTTCAGACTAAATTAGCACAATCAAAAATCTTGCCTTTAAAACTCGTTTAAAGGACGGTGCGGACACATAATAATACGTCGGATCAGCTGTAATCAAAAGACGATGCTGTCACATATTTAGACCAATCATGCACAAATCAGAAGGATAAATCATAGTAAGCATGCTATTACCTACCTTTTTGAGTTTCCGAAGAAATTAACGTGATAGAAAAATCTTGCTTTTTGGAAACTCTTATTTAGGACGTAGCAGATTGGGAACTATCATACATTTATCAGAACCACGAACTAGCATGTTCCATCGTAGGCATGCTGCCAAGTTTCAGACAAGGGCAGCAGGCTTGAAAAATCTTGCTTTATTTTAACTTTTTAAGGACTAGAGGAGATATACTATGTTGGATCAGCAGCAAACAGAAGACAATGTTGTGGCATATTTGGAACCATCATTCACAATAAATCAGAACAAAATTAACACAATCGAAAAATATTGCTGTATCTGACATTTTTGGCCGCTCTGAGTTACGAAGACCATGAGGTCAGAAACCAAAAGTGAGGCAGCGTGGTGGAATCAGGCTCTCGTCAAAATAATCAAAAGTGAAGAAACTTGCATTTTTCCGCAGG
>NW_004798151.1:263196-264930 GCF_000002075.1 Aplysia californica
TGAAGGGGGAGGAGGGGAGGAAGAGGCGGTGGGCGACCTTAATTTAAACAGCCGTGCTCTAATTTGTGGGAAGATGTTTGTGTGAGAAGGCCATCGATTGCCAGAAAATGTCCACGTCTGAGCAATTTTGTTTTGTTTGGTTCTGTTTGTCTGTTTGTTTACCATCTTGGGTACGATAAAGGTTAATCATGTTTGTTTTTTCCCCTCTCAAAAGCTCAAAGAACAAAACATTTTTCTAATAGATTTTCTTTTCAAGTGTTAATTGGAATATACTAGATCACTGCGTTTTATTACTGCCTTTAAAAAAATCTACAGACTGTTTGTGTCCTTGATTTCACTTGTGGTTTTTTTCGTGGCTATTATTAGGCTGATTCCATAGACTTATACCTCTAGACCGTGCATTTTCTTAGCCGTCGCTATTCGATCACTTTGTAAACTTTGCTGCAAATCATACACTGGGGGCTACAGTGGCTAAGTGAGCAGTGAGTTTAGACTCAAGTAACGTCAAGCAAGTGTCGGTGACACGGGGATCAGATGGGTGGTCACTGGGGTGTGTCCTTGAGCAAGACACGACAACCCCAGCTCAAAAACAGGGCGTTGCACAGTGGCGACCGACAGTGGCATTGTTGTAAATTGTTCTGTACATGTGGAATGTTGTGTCTATGTAGATTTGTGTATATTATGTATGCATTTATGTATTTATCTATTATATATTTGTGTTTGTTTGTATGTTTGCCATTGTAAACCAAACTGCCCTTCTGGAATAAATATAAATGTATTTTTTATTATTTTATTTTATGCTCTGAGCCCCCCCACCATTACGACCAAAAAGTTCAAAACTCAAGTCTCGTTATAGGTCAGTACAAGTAGTACCTTCCCCGTTTGTCCTACATTTGGGGCAAGGTGAGTGAAACATTGCCTTCTAGGGTGAACCGGAAATTCGTCACTCGACTGATCTCGCTCGTCAACCTACAATGACTGGTAGAACTTCCAGAACCAGGGAAACCGGAAGTAGAGATGAGTCGATGCTGGGTGCCACAGTGTAGCACCCTGTTTTGTTTTTTGCTTTGATTTGTTTGTTTTATTAATTTGTATCGTTTAGTTGTTTTTGTGGGGGATTTTTCTGGTTTAAAACAGTCACAGTGTCTCGCCCAAGGACATACTATTACTCCAGTGGAAAATCCTCCCACTAAGAAATACTTCTCCCGTCAATGTCTGACGATGGCCAATGCATTTGAAAAGTCCAGGAAACGACCAGAGTTCAAGAACGTCTATTCCTGGATTCGAAATAGGGTCTTCCGCTCCATAGTCCTATCCTAAGGTCAACATCGGGGTTGAGAAGAACGGGAAAGCAACATCAAAAAAAATGTCAGTGCAGGAGTGGCTTAATTGGGTTCGAGACAGGGTGAGGGACGAGGGAATCGGGTTCGATTATCCTTTAGGAAATTGATCGCCCTGACAAGCATGTGTTGAAGCAGTCTGCTTCCTAAATGACCTAGATTGTAACAATTGAAGTGTAAAACTTTTACCATTGCAATTGATAGAAAGGCCATCTGCCGACTTTGTCAGACGCCACCAGAGACGGACATTGACGTCTAGTAGATCCTGCCACTTCACTGACCATCACGGCTATGACAGGGCCGCTGAACCTATAAACTCACCAATTACAGTTCTTTGTTATAGCAACACGACATGGTGAAAAAGTCTGTTCGAGACACTGTTCAACAATCCACA
>NW_004798151.1:267656-269887 GCF_000002075.1 Aplysia californica
GGGGGGGGTTCTTCAACACCATCCCCCTTAATAATCCAGGCAATGTACGTGTACTTTTATCCTTATGTTTGAAGCAATAAAGAACGGATTAACGTCTCTGGTACGCCAAAACAGCTGACGTTTTTTTTAAATTTTGTTTGGTTTGTTTTTTGCCTTTTTTTGGAATACGAATGTGGAGCGAGGACAAATATCTGAGACACCTGGTCAGGCTGACGACGCAGCAACAGCAACAGCAACAACGACAACAACAACAGCATCAGAACAACATCACACGATCGTAAAAGACCTGGCCATATGTCACCACTTCCACTTTCCTTCCTCTGCCAGTTTTTGCACTCTCACTTCCCTTCCACTTTCCCTCCCTCTTCCCATCCCTCCCCTCCCCTCTCGTCCTCTCAGCCCTCCCCATCCTTTACCTAGCCCTCCCCCTCCCCTCCCCTCAACTCCCCCTCTCCACCCCCTTTACCTCCCACTTCCCTTTCCCCTTCCCCCCCAGCCTATCCTTTCCCCTTCCCTCAGTCCCTAACCTCTCTTCTTCCCTCCCTCCCTCAAACTTTTCCTTTCTCCTATCCCTTCCCCCCTCACTTCCTCGTTCCCTCTCTTCTCTAGTCTTCCTCCCTACCCTCTCCTTCCCTCCCTCCTTCGAAATCGTTAACTTTACACAAATAAATTATGAGTAAAATGAGTTGGAAAGATCACTGGTGGGTTGTACCTGTTTTTCTATCTATCTATCTATCTATCTATCTATCTATCTATCTATCTATCTATCTATCTATCAATCTACCTATCTATCTATCCTTTTGGCCAAATCAATATATTTCTCGTAACCATACTTCTTCTAAGATATCTAGGATGTCATACTAAACTTATTAAAGGCACAAAAATACAGATTAAGTGTAAAAATAGACAAGCAGCCTATTTGGTCAACCAAGAGTGAAATTCCACACCGTTACATAATTATTGGGAAATTCAGTCTTCAGCAAGTCACACAAGAACTTCCTGAATCATTCTATCATCAAAACACGTAACTGAAAATGAATTCATGTTTTTGAAGAAAAAGTAAAAGATCGAATTACTCTTGACGTTAATATTATTAATAAGATCAGTGAATTGTTAGTTTTACGAGTTTGAAAACTACTACAGTGTATTTCGGAAGAAAATACCTCGTTCTGACTTTGGCATGATAAAAGTATGCGCAAGACTTGAGTAAAAATAAAAGGCAACAACAAAGACAAATAAAAAAACAACATCAGAAGAAACAACAATGACAACAACAACAGCAACAGCAACATCAAAAACAACATCAGCAACAACATCATCATAGAACAAACCAAAAAATGATTTTGTCAGATACGCCTCTCTCCCTATGGACATTAGCCAAATAAAGCCATCTCGAGTTTCTAACACTTCCGGTACACTTGTGAACAACGCCGTAACTTGATAGCGTAATACCCTGAACCACCTTGGAAGACAGAAGGTGAACTTGTGTAGTCAGAAGTCATCTCCTTCAGAGTGACAGAAAGAAGTAGTTCGGTCTGAAGTAGGCCAACGGGTGACGTGGATTATGTCCGGTGCACACAATCAGTTGGATTCGTGGGTGGCTGGCGGGTGCTCCGATGTGGTTTCTCCTTCTTTCATAATCATTCATTCATTCATTCATTCATTCATTCATTCATTCATTCATTCATTCATTCATTCATTCTTACATACAGGGGGCTCTCGTGGCCTAGAAGTTAAGGTGTTCGTCTCTCACTCAATAGGTCCCGTGTTCGAATCTGGATAGCGACATATTTTTTTTTCTCCAGAATCGTCTCCTTTCATCTCCTTCCCTGCTCTCTACCAATGTTCTGTCGTCTGCTTTCGTCCCCACTGTCTTCCCCCACCCCCTCACCTCCTTTGCCCCCTCCTCTGGGCTCCTGACTCTTTCCGCAGCCTTGCTACTGTTACTCTTAGTCTCCTTCTTACTGCTGTCTTTTAGACAAACCCTTGATCTTATGGTAGGAAAAATCTACCCCTAACCTTCTCGGAGAAGGACGAAAAATTTCGGAGGTCCTGTGTGCAAGTTGCGCATGTTAAAGATCACTTGGTGGTCCAAAATCATTAAAAGTATGCTTCGGCCGCCAACAGGGCAAAATTCAGCATTTCCTACCAGCTGAAACGTGTTTAAAGTGTCGTGCAAGCTCATACTATGACCTAATGCAGTTGTGAGCGTGTAAAACACTCACTATTTA
>NW_004798151.1:271922-272833 GCF_000002075.1 Aplysia californica
ATGATAAAAATAATTAAGAAAAAGAAGAATTATAATATTGATTTTTTAAAGCTAGATAAGGCCGACTCGAAAAGTATATTTTTACACACATACCCTAAAAAGCCCTCACCCACTATCCTTTTCCCTTTCCCTACACCCCCCCTCTCCTCGCCCCACACGCCAACAATACCCCCACAACACCCATAACACAAATTATAATTATTTTCGTTGATCCTACCCAAATCCACCAACCACCCACCCACCTCCACCCCACTTCATCCCTCCCATCCCCTGCCTGGATTCGCCCACACACCCACCCACCATACACCCACCACACCCCACCCCCTCCTAATCCCACCTCATTTACGACACCAATTATAATCTCCTTCCTACCCCAACAACCACCCACCACCCACCCACTACCCCAACACACACATCCACCCCCACCATGCGCCCACCACATCCCCCTACCCAAATCCTCTCACATATTTACAACACCAATTTCCTTCCTACCCCAACACCCACCCAACCACCCACCCACTCCACCCAACCACCCACCCATTCCACCCCACCCCACCCCCAAAATACGCCCACCATACCTCTAACAACAATTACAATTTCCTCTCATCCAACCACCCACCCTCCAATCACACCATTTATAGCTACAATTATAATTTCTTTCTTTCACGTACACCCATCTCCGACTTTCGACCTAACATAATAATGTCACTATGCGTGTTGAGATAGATAGATAGATAGATAGATAGATAGAGAGAGAGAGAGAGAGAGAGAGAGAGCGAGAGAGAGAGAGGGGGGGATAGATAGATAGATAGATAGATAGATAGATAGATAGATAGATAGAGAGAGAGAGAGAGAGAGAGAGAAAGAGAGATGAAGATAGATAGATAGATAGATAGAGAGAGGGAGAGAGA
>NW_004798151.1:275433-280125 GCF_000002075.1 Aplysia californica
AAGATAAACTGAAACAACAGAAGGAAAGAAAAGAAGTACGACTTCTCTGTAGGGAAGCAGCAAACACACACAATGTACTACTGGAGGCTGAAAGCGAAGTTGTGGCACATTTTGAACCAGCATACACGTATGTGTGTTTGTTTGTTTGAGTAAAGAGAGGCACATAGACAAAATAATGGTCGTTTAGTGCTGGGGAAAAATAAGACAGACGAAAACAACAGAAGGAAAGTAAAGAAGTAGGACAGATAGACAGAAACAACAAAAGGAAAGTAAAGAAGTAAGACCTACCAGTGGCGCCCTCTAACCACCTGCACCATACACTAATCAGAAACACGAATTTGCATAATTAGAGTGCACGCTGCTGTCTGCTTTTTTAAAGATTCAGAATAAAGAAAATTAAATTGAACAAGTCTGTGTGAATATCGGAGTTATTGTGATTTGATGCAGCCATAAAACCGAGAGCCTGTAAGCGTTGTGGAAAGACGAGAAAGTGCAAATTTAATGAGTTAAAAAAATGTGTTTTGATCTGTCCGTGTCATGTTGTGTATCAGACAAGGACAGCTGTACTGAAGGTCAAGCGTAAAAATCACATGAGTTTACGTGTACTTTGTGGGGTTTATTATTACAATTTGTAAATCTAATTTATATTCTTTTGGGGGTGGGAGAGGAAGGGGTGGGAGAGGAAGGGGTGGGAGAGGAAGGGGTGGGAGAGGAAGGGGTGGGAGAGGAAGGGGTGGGGTGTCTGTTTTTTTGTTTTGTTTTGCTTTGTGTTGTTTTAGGGTTTGTGTGGGTAATGGAAGGGGGGGGGGGTTGAGGTAGCTGGGTTATTTTAAAACTGGCTTGTGGGTGGTTGGCAGGTGCTCTGGTGTAGTTTGCTCCAACGAGACTATTAATTGTACTATGTCAGTATAACCTCTTTGGTTTTTCTCTTTCATTCTTACCAAACATATTATTATCATATCGTCCTCATCTCTCCTCTCTTCTTTCCTGTGTGTGTTACTCTCTAGGAACACCTCTTATCTGCAGCATCTATATTATTGCCTATTTGTGTTGCAAGCTTCGTAAAACTTTTACTAAAACTAACACCAAGCAAGTGCTAACAAACCTTTATATCGCCCACTTGGGCCACTTTTTTTCAAGGATGGCATTGAAATAAGCGCATCTTTGACGTAGCCTTTAGGCTCCTACTTATTGCTCGCAGAAGGCGTGAGTTCGATTCCTGATAAACATAAAATTATTTAGCCTACCCGTACGCCATGGGTCATTTTGTACCCCTCCCCCTCCCGGGATTGTATTCTTCACATTTTAGAATACTTCTAGTACGAAGATCTCTTTGAAACTTTAAGTATTTCTCAAAAAATCATTTTGACAGACTGCTATGCAAAGTGTACGGATCGGATTAACGAGTAAATTTCCTCTCTGGAAAGTGGTGGCACAGAGTTCCCCACGTCGTATGGATACGATAGTAAAACACGACGTACGGATATGGTTAATGGAGTATCCCTGCCTGCTTTCTGGGATGCTGTGGAGTATATCTGCCTTCCTCCTGGGATACTGTATCCCTCTGTGCCTGGGTGGGTCCTCAAAGGAAGCAGCTCGATTGGGAAACCCCCAGAAATTGACATAGTCAAACGAGGAACTAGGCTGACGATAACATTGAGCCACATTCTCATATGAAACATTATAGATCTATCTATTTGCCCTTAATCCATGTCTGCTTTCTTTAAAAACGTTTAGAATATGACGTTATTTTACAATAAAAAGATATCTGAATTAATAAGATATATCAAAATGTTTAGTTTCTGAATGTAATGGATCTGTTTGCCCTTAATCCAAGTCTGATTTCTGAAAAGGACGTCTAGACTGTGATTTATTTTACAGTAAAGATGCCTCGATTAGGATGATATTTATATTTTCATACTAAAATGGTTCTATTTTCCCTAAATCCTGGTCCGTTTTCTTAAAGTACGTCAAGACCATGATTTATTATACAGTAAAGATGTATAAATCATGACGAGATTTATACTTTCATATAGAAATGGGTCTATTTTTCCTTAATCCATGTCTGTTTTCTCAAAAGATGTCTACACTCAGATGTCCTGAAGAAGATCAAAACAGCGCACGTTTATAAAGCCATACAAATCATATTCACAATTTTCTCATAAACAAAGTAATATATCTATTTCCTCTCTTAGTCTGAGTAAGTCTGTTACTATAAAATTCGTCTTTCGTCTTTTGAAGTGCTGTAGACATATTAAACTTGTTCATTTCGCCAGGAGGTTAGAGCGCCCGGGTTATGCTGCCTGTGGTCATAACAACAACAACAGCTGGTTAAATGATCCACATTTCAGAAGCCAGGCGGCATTCCTTTGATCTGTCGAAAAGAGTTAGAAAAACATTCGCTAGAAAAGTACACACAGATTAATGTCGTGTGGTGTAGTAGATCTATATTTACTCTACTTACTTACCATGTTGACATTAGTGTAAAGGGGTGTTGGTGGTCTAGTGGTTAGGCTACCGGACTCGTAATCGTGAGATTGCGGGTTCGGGGGTTCGTCGAGCCTCACCTCGGTTCGACGTTGTGTCCTTGGGAAAGACACTTTACACGAATTTCCCATTTGGCTCGGTCCTTTCGGAGATGGACGTTAAACTCGGAGGGTGAGTGGTTGGCGGGTGCTCTGGTGTGGTTTGCTCCCTCTTTCCTATCAAACATCTATCGTCCTGATCTCTCCTCCTTTTGTTTTATGTTTGTTATTCTCTTGTAACACCTCTAATCTTCAGCACTTATATGACCTTATTATGTTGCAAGTGCCGTAAAACTCTTACTGAAACTAAATACTCGGAGGTCCCGCCTCTTAAATAACCTAATAGTGTTGGTAAGGGCGGTAAACCCATGCCATTTAATTTTTCCTCATTGTAAGAACAGGGAAAGGACTTGCTAAACAATTACCTCAGAATCACGAAGCTCTATCTGCTCAGTATCTAGTATTGAAAAATTTGACGTTAATATAATTTTATTTTTTTTTAGTTTCACAACATGTCAAGCTTTTTCGATGTGCAATTCTTTAAATATCTTGATAACGACTACGAATAATCTTACAATTTTGATAGAGAAAAATATTGTAAATAGAACTTTAATTGCTTTCTAACGTCATAGTCTAAGTAACTCAAAACGGCGACAAGACTTTGTAATTCTAAGGTATCGACTTGTTCACATTCCTTTACATCGGGCGAAACAATTTGTGAGGCAGCGTGGTGGAATCAGGCTCTCGTCAATTTTTGGGCATGTAGAGTTATTGGTATCATCTTAAAGCTTGTTCACTTGTCTTTATTTGGATGAAAAAAAATATCCATTTATCCTGAACAGAAGTCGAGAAATTTGCAAATAAAGGAGTTGGGGTCACCTGTTTTCAGAGGTAAAAGTAGAGAGAAAATGGCGGCCAAAGATTAATTATTACTTAAGCTTAAGAGTATGTGGTAACTGAAAATTTACTTTTTTTTGTGCCTTTAATCAACATTTTTCAGAAAAATCCACGCAGAAATGAGTTCCCTATTGGACATGTTGAGCGAAAAAACAAAAGTTTGATAAAAATTCACAAACCTGCGGAAAAATGCAAGTTTCTTCACTTTTATTATTTTGACGAGAGTCTGATTCCATCACGCTGCCTCACATTTGGTAAAATGGTAGAGGTTTAACGCCCCTATCAACACTGTCAGGTTATTTATCCTCTTCACAGCTGTGTAGACGAAAAAATTCTCGTGTGTTTTAACAAACTAATTAACTATCATTTCTTTTTTACTACAGGTTTATAGGGGATACATAGTTTTAAAGGTGTATATGCAACGAGTGCAGTTTCTGATTCCAAATAAGGGGGAAATGTATTGTGGCTTTGTTTCAATCTCTCTTCATTGAACAATTTTGTCTGCTCTGTTCAAACATAAATGGAAACACTTCAGCTCTGAAAGGGTTAAGATTATGTGCGCGAAATGGAGCAGACCATAGTACGCATGCTGTTTATCGTCAACTTCAACATCAAATTCCAAACAATTTTCCTTTTTTTCCTGTTTTATTATTTTTTTAAATTGTTCCTTAGTGCATAACAATTATTATCACGCTCACATATATTTGCGTAACTTATAAATATGGGGCACCAAATCAGGACAGGGGGTCTAAAAAGAAGGAAAAAAGAAAAGAAAACAAAGGAAGAAAACTAATCCTTGGTCGTCCTCTGCCTGTTCAGCCTTATATTGTTTTCTGTGAGATCATGATGATCAAAACCTTTACGCTAATTCATGTGTTCTGGGAATCGCTTTCATCTGACTCTTCATAACCGTTTTTATTAGCTTCTTTCATCACCCCCCCCCCACCCCTCATTTGATTTCCTGTCCTTCCATCAACCTATATAACAGTAATTGCTCTGTTTCTTTGCTTGGTGTGTTTCAAAGGATTGGCAGAAAGTGTCATCGATGTTATTGGTAGTGACTTTGGTGTTTATTTCTTCTGCTGTTGTAGATCTCCGCAGTGAATGCACAGCACAGCTGGTGTGTGTGTGTGTGTGTGTGTGTGTGTGTGTGTGTGTGTGTGTGTTGGGTGTGTGTGTGTGAGTGTGAGTGTGTGTTTGTGTGTGTGTATGTGTGTGTGTATGTGTGTGTGTGTGAGAGAGAGAGAGTGTGTGTGTGTCTGTGTGTGGG
>NW_004798151.1:281681-282014 GCF_000002075.1 Aplysia californica
AAAGAAGATGAGAGAAAGGCATAAGAGAGAAAGAAGATGAGAGAAAGGCATAAGAGAGAAAGAAGATGAGAGAAAGGCATAAGAGAGAAAGAAGATGAGAGAAAGAAGATGAGAGAAAGGCATAAGAGAGAAAGAAATACGAGAAAGGCATAAGAGAGAAAGAAGATGAGAGAAAGGCATAAGAGAGAAAGAAGATGAGAAAAAGGCATAAGAGAGAAAGAAATACGAGAAAGGCATAAGAGAGAAAGAAGATGAGAGAAAAAAGAAGAGAGAAAGGAGAGCGAGAAAAGGGAGAGAGAACGAAAAGATAGCAAAAGAGGGAAAGGGAGAGAG
>NW_004798151.1:283277-284221 GCF_000002075.1 Aplysia californica
TGCTGTCTATAACTTGATCTACACGAAAAATGTGTTAGTTTCTGCTCCAAAGACGATCTGTTTATCTGTTTACGTTGTATATTTTCTCTTTGATCTGTGGAGAAGGTGAAGGGCGTTTCATCTTGCCCCAAAAGAATCGAATCGTTTTGATTGTCGAGTCGGATAAGTTTGATGACTTATGGAGAGTGACTGTTCAGTCTGTGGGCTTTGTGCACAGATTTACTGGAGATCAGTTACGTCCTTTTCTACGCAATTTATTAACACAGACCTCTTTTGTGTGTGGATTAAGTACGTTAGTGTATGACTGTATTGTTTGATTTAATCTTATAATAGCAAAATATTATTACAGCTTCACGGTGATAAACTATTTCTCGTGGGTGGTTGGCAGGTGCTCTTGAGTGATTTGCTCCTTCTTTCCTATCAATTATCTATCGTCCTGATCTCTCTGATCCTCTCCTTTTTTTGTGTGTGTGTTACTCTCTTGGAACACCTCTAATCGTCGGCACTTATATGAACTTATTGTGTTGCTAATGCCGTTAAACTCTTACTAAAACTTTAAAAAACTATGTCTCACAGGATAAGTAAAAGGAAGCTTTTCAACAAAATGTAAAGTAGTGCTTTTACTGGAAGACAGGAGGAAAAACAAGACGTAGTCACCTCTAATCTTTTTATTTAAATCGGTCCAAGATGGTTCATTTCCATGCTTCTTGCACTAACGAGTTGTTTTCCTGTCCCTGATATTTCATTTACGACGTTCTTGTATTGGTGGATTTGTTTTCTGTTCTTTCCAAGACGCTTCATTTACGGGGTTTTTGCACCAGTGATTTTCTTCTGTCTATAAAGATCCAGTTTACAATCTTTTTGCACTAGTTTATTTTTTGGGGGGTTCGATTTTCCCCCCAAGATGTTCCATTTACGAGCTTTTTGCACTAGTGCCCCCCCCC
>NW_004798151.1:286438-289152 GCF_000002075.1 Aplysia californica
ATATATCTCTGTCTATCTATATATCTATCTACCGATCTCTCTCAGCCTCTATCTGCCGTAAAACCGTACTAAAAGTAAAAACTAGAAGCGTAGACCCCTCCCACTCCCACTCAGAGCTCACAACTACCAGCGGTCATGAAAGAGCGGCGCCAGACTCTTCCGTCAGGCAAAGTTCTTGGCCAGGCGACTCTGGTAGGTTTTTAGTTTTGTTGTTTTAGTAAGGTTTTACGGTGTTCGCAACAGCATAAGGTCATATGACTGCCAAGGGGTGGTGTAGTTTTAGTAAGGTTTTACGGCGCTCGCAACTGTATAAGGTCATATGAGCGCCAAGGGGTGGATGTCAACAGAGAAGTCCTTACAGGAAATCAGGCTTACTCTGTTCACCTCTCTAGCCTCAACAGCACAGGGTTTGCTTCGACTATCAAGGCACCCCGGAAATAGAGGGTCACAAGAGAGTGACAAACATACAAAAGAAGTAGAGGAAAAAAACGATAGTAAGGATGAGGAAAGAAAAAGCAGCAGTTTCCTCTATGTTGTGCATGTTCCGGCACAGTATGAGCATGACATTGATTAATCAGTCCTTTTACAATTCTACTGTGCATAAAAAGTGTCAATGCCCCCCCCCCTCTCCCCACTCCCTTTGGGAATGACTTAAAGACACTTCAGTCAGTAGCACTGCCCTGGTGGGGGTGTCTGTGGTATGGTGTTCAGCGCTTCGTCCTTTCACAGCGAAGAAGTGAGTTTGATTTCCGTGTGGTGAGCTTTTTCTTTTTTTTTTCCTTTTTTTTCATGCCCAGTCAATCTGCTGTGATGTTGTATTTTTCTCAGCCTGAGTTGACCCTGGCAAGCAGGAGTGGAGCAGCCAGCCTCCTAGAAAATCATCATAATTGCGAGGATGAAGGCGGGAAATGATTCTACAGTCACTGTCAGGTTTTATTGGTAGACAGATTAGCCCAGTCCTCCTACGTGGTAAGAAAAGTTATCTAACCAAAAATCAACAATAAATTCACCCAATCAGAACTGAACGATAATTTCCTCACCGGAATTGTCAACATCCGA
The DNA here is from genome assembly GCF_000002075.1 of Aplysia californica. NCBI lineage: Eukaryota > Metazoa > Mollusca > Gastropoda > Aplysiida > Aplysiidae > Aplysia > Aplysia californica. The sequence continues at coordinate 287,498 of NW_004798151.1, forward strand.
CCCTATTTGGAAGCTGTCATTCACACCCTTTTTTTCGGGTCACGAATAATAGTTTTGTTTTGTTTCTGTTTTTGTTCAGGGTTTTTTTCTGTACCTGAGTCAATGAAATCGTTCTTTCTTTTTTCAGCAAACAACACCAACAGCCCCCCCTTCCTCCCCCTCCCCCCCCTCACCCCGTCACTCTCTGCACAGGTTCCCACTGGGAGCTGTAGCTCAATGAGTTCCCTCTACCTCTCATCAACATCTTCCCTCATGACAATTGACATCCAAAGGTTACTTTGAATTATTTATTTTGATGGACCCTTTTCCCATGAGAAGTAAATGAAAACAGAAAGATGTACGTACTATTTTGGTACAGAATGAAAGATTTTAACAAAGGAAAAACGGAAACCTGCTATTATATTGGCGTGCACTAAGAATAGGCCACAGTAATTGCCCTGTGCTGCCGTCAAACTCATTGCAGGAAATAAAAAAAATTTAAAAATTGAAAAGAAAAGCAGGGAAAATATTGAATAAGAATCCGAGAAAAAGATATCGAATACGAAAAATGGGGATACATAATATATGATATCGAAGGGGCAAGGAGTAGAAATACCGAATAGGACAGTGGGGATAGATATCGAATCGAAAAACGGAGAAAAAATCCGAAAAAGGAAAGCGAAGGGAAAATACCGAATAAAAAGGCAGTGGAGGAAAATAAAATCGAATAGTAAAGCGAGGAGATATTAATTGTTCTATCGAATGGGAAAGATCCTGAGAGTAAACAAGAGCGTGAAATGTCAAGGTGCATCGACCTTAAGGCATGACGAGGCGTGTTGTGGTGTTGGTAAGGTAAGTGTTTTACGGCGCTCACAACTGCGTAAGGTCATATGAGCGCGCGGAGCTCACCAACATTTTCAATTGGTAGGAAATTTTGAATTTCCCCGGGTGGCCGCCGAAGGCTACCCTTATCGATTTTAGACCACCAAAGGATCTTTTAACGTGCGCATTTTGCACACGGGCCCTCCGACATTGTTCGCCCTTGTCCGAGAAGGCTAGGTGGGCTAGGTGTAGATCTTTCCTAACAGAAGATCAGGGGTGTGGCTGAAAAACAGCAGTAAGAAGGAGCTAAGGAGTAGCAGTAGAAAGGCTGCGGAAAGAGTCAGGAGCCCAGAGGAGGGGGCAAAGGAGGTGAGGGGGTAGGGGCAGAAAGTGGAGACGAAAGTAGACAACAGAATATTGCAAGAGAGAAGTAAAGAAGGCGAAAGGAGACAAATTTAGAGAAGAAAGTTTTTCCCTCGCTACCGAGATTCAAACCCGGGACCTCTGAGCCAGAGGCCAACACCTTAACCTCTAGGCCACGAGAGCTCCCGTTGCGATGTTTGATAGGAAAGAAGGAGCAAACCACCCCAGAGCACCTGCCAACCACCCACTGTTGTCGTTGTGTCACTGCAAGGTATGGATCTGGCCTCTACTCTCCAGCAGACGGCTGCTCAAGGCCAATTGTCGCGGGTTCCCGGAGCAAAACACGAATTATCTGACATGATGCTCGGCAGTTACACACTGACTAACGAGGTCTGGATCGCTGAGAGGCGGAAGAGTTGGGAGTTGTTCTTTTATAACTAGTTATTGAGGCGTCGTGGGGAAATCAGACGCTCGTCATGAATAAAGAACAA
>NW_004798152.1:0-1511 GCF_000002075.1 Aplysia californica
ATATTTGTACTATACATATAAGGTAAAGAGAATAAGAATGAAATATATAGAATATAGTATACATTGTATACATATGTGTCTGTTCCACTTTGTATATGACAGTCATTGTGATATTTACAGCACGTAATGTGTTTGCAGACTACTTATTTCTCTCTTTTTGTACCTACTGGCAGGCAAGGTAAATGCAGAGTGGATTAGATTTTCTATGTTATACCAATAATAGGAAGCACAGAAATTACAGAAACAACGCAATTTTTTGGTATAGGCCTTCAATTAAAAAGAAACACGGCGTCTAAAAAGAATATTTGATATTGTTGCGCTTAGACTTTGAGATTCGGAAACAAAGATATTATTATACCCGATAATGTGTGTTTTCAGGGAACATTTTAAAAAAGAATTTGAGGCCTTATTTTGTAAATGGGCACTTCACCCCTATAACGAAGGGTGATTTGTTCAGTTTTATTAGAGGCAACCGAAACATAGAATATAGTCCCACTCCACATTTTAACGGCCCAAAATAAAGTTCTAAAAAACTTAGATCTTGTCTCTTAGTCTAACTCACTTCTATGGTGTCTCATGCTTGCGATATTATTTTGGCCGTTTGAATTCCGCAAAAAAAAAGTTGGTTTTATATTATATATAAATGTTTTCTCTTTTTTTTCATTTCTTATTTTATAACTCAAGTCTCAGGGGGAAAATGAATATAACATTTCTTCTCTAAGGTCGGATGTGAACTATTTTCTCTGATCGATAAAAACAAATTAGTGCATGTTCAGTATCAACATTTGAAATAAACTGATGCATGCATAGTATCACACGTTATTCCCCAAAAGACGGTTTGTGTTTAAGTTGGACGGCCTTTAGCTAAAGGAGAGGGGGGTACATTAAAAAAAACACTGGTTTTTTAGAAGAAACTTTGATTCCCTTGGTGTTGGACTTGGGATATATCGAAATTGCACCTTTTGTCTTTTACTTCAAAAGTTTTTCGAGATTGTAGTATATATAATTGGAAGGCGATTCTGAGCAACACGAAGGGAGGTTTTTTTTTGTTTGTTTTTTTACTTACTAGCACCATTGTAAATTTATCGTATTGCAGTAAACAGTTTGGCCGTCTTAAGGTAAGAACCTATTATCTAAATTTGTAATTAATCAATTTACCCTTTTTGTTTTTTGGCTCAACATTTTTTTTGTCCATTTACAAACGCATTCCTTTGAGGATTTCATCGAAAACGTTGATTAAAGGCACAAAAATATAAATGTACAGTTTCCATGGACTCCCCGGCTTTGGAATTTACCAAGCTTTGGCGGCCATATTCTCACTAATTTTACCTCTTAAATCAGGTGACCCCCACCTCATTCAATCCAAATTATCTTCACTTTTATAGATGATGAATGGGTAATTTTTTCATTGAATTGAAAGCAAGACAAATGAACAAGCTTTAAAATGATATCAATATAACTCAATATACCCAAAAATTGACTAGGGCCTGATTCCATCTTCCACCACGTGG
>NW_004798152.1:3842-5811 GCF_000002075.1 Aplysia californica
GGTAGTAGTAGTAGTAGTAGTAGTAGTAGTAGTAGTAGTAGTAGTAGTAGTAGTAGTAGTAGTAGTAGTAGTAGTAGTAGTAGTAGTAGTCAGTAGTAGTATTTCTTAACAGCATTCAACGTGTCATATAGATTTCTATCTGAGGTTTTAATGCTTATAATATAGTTTGTTGCTTGCTAACCAGCCGGGCACAAAAATGTAACAAAATTCCAGCAAAACATGCAGAACTTCAAGTAAAACCAGGAGGTCTTGAGTCTTGAGAGAAAAGGGAAGAACTCTTATGAGCTATTTTTGGTCACCATAAGTCAGCCCGCTTGCAATGAAGACCGCGACACACAAGCCAACGTAGCGGAGAGAAGAAGGAGAAGTAGAGCTATGATGTCACAAGTAGGCAGCATCTCCCGGTGAAATAAGACTGAAGTTTGAAGCCGTCCTTAAATAGGTGAATGATAAAGAAGGGTGGAGACCACTGACGCTTCATATAATATGCACCAGTCAAAGTTGTCAATCGAACATGATATTATACCAACAGGCAATAAATTATTAATATTATAATTAAATTGATCCAGAGAACGAGGCTGTTGGACTCAATAACTAGTTTTTGCTTTAGTAAGCGTTTGACGGTACTTGCAACACAAGTGTTGTGGATTAGAGCAATACGCCAGTTAAAAAAACCCTCAAACATGAAGGAGGAGAGATAGGGACGATAGATGTTTGAAAGGAAATTAAGGAGCAAACCACACCAGAGCATCCGCGGCCCTCTAGTTTGTAATAATTCATTATCCACGTCCATTTCACCGTTTGCAGGATAGTCTGTACGATAGTTAAGATTTGAAATAAGTTAATGATTCACCACTTTAGAATATTATTTATTCATACAGGTTTCCTTGTCCGTTTAATCAATAGCTAGATAAACTGGTCATGCTGCATAATATTTTGTACTTTCGTGACCAAAATCCTGTCGATAGCGCCGTAAAACATCTGCTCATTCACAATCATTATAACCCACCCAGTACATTTCTCGAACTCACCCTCTCATTGTTCCTAACATGGGTTCGTTTAGTGCTTTTTAATCTAGGTTTCTGCAAAACAGTTCACTTGTTGATGCAAAAAAAAGTAATCATTAAAAAAGTATACATACAAACGTATTTGCTAGAAAAAGCGCTATTGGATAATAGATGCATTGATATCTTATTTTCTTAAAGGATCTCTTGCGTTGGGTCCAATCCTCACAGCAGGCATCTCAAAGCCCGACATGTGTGTTTCATGATCGATACACCCATGTTTTCTTATCCGCTCATATTTACCGGTGCTAAGGTGGGTTCAATTTAGCTGTCTTAAAGCAAAGGTGTCGGGCCATTCATATTCCCCTGCTGAGGCTAATTATGAATGTGTTCTGGGGATCACCTGAAAGTTCTCAGTGGTGTTACATTTTGAATACCTGATCGTTGTGAGCGAACGGACGGAATAATTATTACAAATAAAAGCCCTTTGGACTAGTAAGTGTGTGTTTGTGTGTGTATGTGTGTGTGTGGGTGTGTGGGTGTGTGTGTGTGTGTGTGTGTGTGTGTGTGTGGGGGTGTGTGTGTGTAACGTTTAGGCAGGCCATTGTACTCAAAAGACCCGAGTTCGATTACCGTTTGGCGACACATTTTAATCGAAAGCATGCATCTTGATCGTTCTACTTGGACACTGTATTACAGATAGAAGGTAAATTTATATAAAGGGATTGGTTGTATAGATGTATAATATTATAAATATACCAACAAATCCTTTGTTCTGAGGAGCTTTATTATTATTATATTCAAGAATGTCCAAGTGCGCCAAATCCTCGAACAAACGAAACTACTTTTATTTGTAGGTTTACGACTCGATAAGATCACACAATTCTGCACACATGGGCTCATGTACACCGTTACGTCTTCGAGAGTGAAATCGTTACGAGACGTCGGTTTTGTAATTATAATAA
>NW_004798152.1:6101-12348 GCF_000002075.1 Aplysia californica
GGCATGGGAAGGTGTTAAGGAGAACGAGTAGACTTTTAGCATCAGAGAAAACTGTTAATTGATTGTCTTACTGACGTGTTCGGAAGACTGGAATAAAGAAAAAAGATTGCTACGCGTGTGTGTGAACAAATTGAATAGATCTATAGACCAGACGGTAATTTGGGTTTTTTGATTTGTTTGATTTTTTTCTTTTTTTTTTTACCTTTATTTCTATTTATTTTGTTTTTTTCAGTAAGGTGTAGGGATACGCTGAAGGAGGGGGTAGGGGGGTGTTTTGCTCGGGAATCAGTAAAATGAAAACAAGTCAAAGACAGTGTTATTTTGGCAGGTGCTTGGCGTATGTGGTTTGTTTATACAGAGTTTTACCAGTAGTCCATGTTGTCTCCCGGGGGTCTTTGTTAAAACTGGTTCGGTGCGCCGCTCTCTCGGGCCGGAGACCCGAGTTCGATTCTGGAGTGAGGGAGATGATTTAATCGAGTGTCTCGATCTTTCTTTCTTTTGGGGTGTCGTAGGCTTCTCAGTCCGGTTTGGCCCTAACTGGCAGGGTCGAAGTTCCCCACCCAAACAATCTAAATTACGTAGATGGGGCCGTAAAGTCAAAAATATTTATTTCAAGAAATAAATCCATGACTTTCCTCAGCAGTTTTCTGGTTGTTATCACAAGGTTTTGGTTTCTCTCTCGGTGTCATCTAGGTACATTGACGTTACCATTTGACTACATTTTGTTCGAATTGTGAACCCGTGCACCTTTGACCTTAATCACATTATTATCTGATCCCAGTGTCGAAACCTGGTTATGATTATGGCAACTATTTCCAGTTAAGGCTCAGACAAAAATAAATATAATCATAATCAGAGCATAACAAGGGCATTAGCTGAACCCATGTATCTATTCCGGTCGTGTAATAATTAAGCCAGTGCAGTTTTATTGAATTTAATGATGAATCGAAATGTTTTGTCTGGGTTTTTACTTTCTCTAATTAGTTTTAATTGTCAAAGTGAATGGAACTTATAAAATGTGAAATCTAGATTTAACACATACCGTGTGTAAGAGATCAAGAAAACAGCTTTTCATCATTACATTAAAAATGACGATTAATTAATAGTGCTTAGCAATAAGAAGAGCATTTTTGTCTTCACAACTTGTGGGGAATGACTTTTTTGCTGTTGTTGTTAATTAGAAGGATAAACATGTTATCATAGATTACAGATATCTATAGTCTTTCTCACGTGGAATGTGAATCAGTGACTAAGAGATAAAATTTAATCAATAAGAAGAGGGGTCTTTTGTCTATTGTTTTGCATCCAACTTGAATTTTGATTTCTTTCGATATACTTTGTTCTGCTTTGTTGTTGTATTTGGTTTTATTATTATTATTATTATTATTATTATTATTATTATTATTATTATTATTATTATTATTATTATTATTATTATTATTATTATTATTATTATTATTATTATTATTATTATTAATATTATTATTATTAATATCGTTATTATTATCAGTATTATTATTATTCTAATACTATAATTTTCAATATTATTATGATTGTTGTTGAAAATAGCATCTTTATCTTTTTATCCTCCCCATAACCTCAGCATAATAGATTGTGGCTCTGTTTAAATACAGGTGGATACTCTTTCATCGCCCACTTAACAAGAGACATTATTTCTCTCTCGGTACCGGATTACCGAATCACAGAACTCTTGGCTGGCTTCCTCTATTTTCATTTGGTTCGTGACCCTAGGTCTTAGGTCCTCCACATGTAGATAGTTGTTAGCTTACACCTAACTACTGTTTATGACCCGCCTCACTCGCAGACAATAGAACAATCAGATAGCAGCCTTGAAGTAGGGCCAGAATAATGCGGTTCAAAGAGATTCCTTTCGGCAAGTCAATCCCCGCCATGAAGCCCCTTGTAGCTGAAGTCTGTCGTACGAAGCAGGTTGAAAAAAAGATAGGATATTTTGTCTTCTGTTATAGTCTACCTCCTGTGCCCCCTCACCCAGCTTACCTTGAGGATAAAATTCCGCCCTCCTAGCAGTCTGCAAGTTGGTTTATCGCTACGAAATGTACCTCATTTTGGCTTAAGTAACTACGCACGCATTCACCTTGTCGTCCGAATGATCAGGACAATAAAAATAACAGCACACACTTTTCTAAAGAAATTATGTATAATAGACGAAGAATTATGTCCCATTTCATATAGATCTGGTAAAGCATTCTGTGCCACTGGAGCGAGGTCACTTTGGAAGCATGTATAAAATATAATTTCATCATTTTTTCTTTGTGTATGTTTTGCATTTAGCTATCATCGCCAAAGATACAACAAAAGACCCAAAACATGGAATTTAGGTCTCCGGAGAGACGTTTCGACGGTAACCAAAGCAACTAAATGGGAAGCAAAACAAGCCGTTCTGTAGAAGCTGTATTGATCACAGTCAACACAAAATCACCTACAGCAGCTGGACAATCGATACTATTATGCCCATTCAACAAAATCGGATGAGCGTGTTCCCGGCGTAATCTGGCAGTACCCCTCCAAACAGCAGTTTGTCGTGGTTGGTGTGTGCGTGTTAATGGACCGTTCATTGCAGGAGGTGGGGGATCCCTGATCCTAGAGGAGTACCGACCTGTTATTTTTGTACATGTTGGAGTGGGAAGGCCTGGCATGTTCCCGCGTGGCTAGTGAGTGCGCGGGCCGTTGTCCGATAAAACTGTAGTAAATAACCAGCTACACGTATGTGGAAAAATAACCAACTACACGTAGTATGTGGAATTATGTGTTTACATTGTTTTGTGACGTTACTGTGTCTTTGTGTTGTTGCTCCATGTTCATACAGCATGCGTGTGTGTGTCTCCTATCTATCTATCTATCTATCTATCTATCTATCTATCTATCTATCTATCTATCTAACTATCCGCCTCGTTCTGCTCGCCGCCTACCATCCCCACCATCCACCTGTTTTAAGGACTGTCAGTCGTCATTATTTAGCGTTATACTTGCTCGCGGAACGCATTGTCCAGGCCCTCATTCCAGGCAGTGTGGATACTGGAAATAAAACAGGGCACGACGTGGTATTTCAAGCGCGAATAATCATCCTGATGCATTGGCGCTGTTGCTTGCATTATGCAAATACGACAACTGGCCGTCTGCCTGGAATGAATCAACACCCTCCGCACCCAAGTCACTCACACTCACACACGCACACACACACATACGCCCTCTCTGTCTCTCTTTGTCTCTCTCTGTCTCTCTCTGCCTCTCTCTCTCTCTTTCTCTCATTCACAATCAATCTATCCATCTATTTATCTATATATCTCTTACCCCGACCCTATCTCTCTAAAATATATGTATTTCTCTTTCTCTAGCCCTACACTCCACACACACCCTCTCTCTCTCTCTCTCTCTCTCTCTCTCTCTCTCTCTCTCTCTCTCTCTCTCTCTCTCTCTCTCTCTCTCTCGTTCTGTCTGTCTGTCTCTCTTAGACTATCCCCCTCTCTCCCCCTTCCTCTCTATTTTCCCAACTCACCCCCTCTTTCTATCTCTCGATTGCCCTCCCCCACCTCTCCCTTTCTCTCTCTTCCTCTTTCTCTCTCTCTCTCTCTCTCTCTCTCTCTCTCTCTCTCTCTCTCTCTCTCTCTCTTTCTATCTCTATTTCACTCCCCCCTTCTCTTAGACAAAGTAACATTCGGGTCGTGAAATAAGCGTAGAATTATACCGTTGTATTGAGCAAGATTGCTAACCATGCTGATTGGGCCGATTATCCTGTGTTTTTACCCAACGCTGTTGGGGGTGTCGAAACTCAGTTTGGGGGCCGATCTCATGTACGTCGAGTAGCTTTGGGTAATTAAGTACGGGCTAACAAGAACTAACTGTTACATCTCTATGACTGCATTATTTAGTTGCCCCCTCCCCCTTTACTCTTTTTTCTCTCCCCCCCTCTCTCTCTTTATCTATCTCTCTCTTTCTCTCTCTCTCCCTCTCTCTTTCATTCTCTCTATCCCTTTATCTCTCTTTCTTTCTCTCTGTCTCTCTCTGTTTCTCTGCCTCTCATTCTGTCAGTCTCTCTATCTGTCTATCTCTCTCTATCCCCCTCTCTTTCACTCTCTCTCTCTCTCTCTCTCTCTCTCTCTCTCTCTCTCTCTCTTTCTCTCTGTCTTTCTCTTCTTCTCTGTCTGTCTATCTTTCTTCCCATTTTCTTTTTCTTTAGTCTTCACTGGGACTTTTCCCATAGTCCATTCGCCCCCCCCCCCCTTTTTTTTCATTCACAACATCCTCCCTTCCTCAACCTTGTGTACATGTTATCTACTGTTCACCAGACTTTCAAAATCACTTAACAATTCTGTGTGTGCTTTTGCCCGTGGCCTTTCCGAGTTTCCACGGGATCGCTTTTATGCACTTGTCAGAACCTATTGCCTTCATCTGTTTCCTGGCACGAATGTGACCTAAAGGGGGATCAATGATGTGTAAAACTAAAACTAGACTTGATTTATTTCCCCTTTCTTAAGCCCAGATTATTATAGGAACAAAATCTTTAAAAATAATTTTAGAAAAAAAACAACCCGTTGGTGACCTTGGTAGGTTTAAAAGTAAGGAAAGTTGAGAAGGAAAAGTTAAAACACAAGATAAACAAGTTTCGGAATCTGAGATCTCGGCTGATGAATGGATAAGAATTCATGTTGTTCTAACCTGCTCATGGAAAACGTCGTGTGTTGTAGCCATTCTGTTATTACTTTATGAATCCAATGGTCATAAACTTTGAAACAAACGTAGTAGGACTTCTTTGGGTATCAGGTCTGGGGCAGACACTGACGATCAAGACACTCCATTCCCATCTGTTTTCTGTCTTCCTGGTCAGTTCCGTTTTTTATCGTTCTGTTATTTGGCGCAAAGTTGTGTAGGCAAGCTATGTATGTTGTTCTCTGTTTCCCTCTACTTCTCTTTCTCTCTATCTTTCCACACAACAGCAGTCTCTTTAGTTTATTGGATCTATTTATGTGGCGAAAGAGTTCCAATTATCTCTTTCTGATGGATCTGATTATGAATCTTTCTCGACCTACCAATTGGAGTACGATTCTGTCTGTTTTCTTCTCTCTCCAGAAGATTCTGAAAATTCACGTAGGACTAACAAACACACCCAAAAGATAGTAATCCACGACTACTGTGGAAATAAGACCAGATCCCATGCCCTGGGAAGACAGTAACGGTACCTAGTTGTTCACGGAGGTCTTGGCCTAAGCCCCTCTCTCTTGTGTGAGTGTCCCATACATCATCCTCTGTCCAACTCTCTCTGACAGAAATCGGCTTAGCGCAAAGACGCGAGCCCATGCAGTCGGAGCTAAACTAATTAAGTCCAGACTTTATCGGAGCCAATCAGTGATCCTGAGGAGGCTGGGACTTTGTACTCGGGTTGTGTCACGTAGACCCATAGACTTGAATTATAATGTACTAGACTGGGAACTGTCATGGCCGCCACTCTTTGCTCTGGTGCGCACTATGGAAGCGCAAATGAAAAGCTAAATACAAGTCTCGGTATAGTCGAGTGCACACGCAACGTTTCTCTTTTGCCTTTCATCCAGTACCAAATAGAGTCAAATAGTGAGGTCCATAGTGATCTAGAACTACGCCCAGAGTTCCCAGCCGTGGACATTGTAAGACGAGTTATAGACCCTGCCAGCCTTACACTCTGCATGCCGTGTGTCTCAGTGAAATCCCAAAGTCTTACATTTTCATTGATCAACTTCTCTGAACGTTTTTAATTACTTTCCAACATCACATATGGATCTAGACGGTATACAAGACAGACCAGAATTCCACTGAGAATAATTTCTATGGCATTAAACATTCAAATTGAGGGAGAACAAAGTTTTGTTGAGTAATATTCAGGCCAAAAATAACTCATGGCAAATACTGACAGTGCGCCCAATTATTGTTACTAGGTCAAAGTATAGTAATACTATTATACTTATTATACTTACAACGCAAACGTAACGAAATAAGAGTTTTACTCATTCGAATGCTTCATCTACATTCTTTCTCTGTCTTCGTAAAGATTCTTTGAAATCTTGCAAAACCTCTTTGTATCTTTGTCTCTTCATCTCTGTGTCTTGGTCTCTTCCTCTCTTGTCTCTCTGTCTCTCCCTTCTTGTCTCTCTGTCTCTCTGCCTCTCTCACAGTCTATCTATCTCTTTCTCTACTTCTCTCTCTTTTTTATCTCTCTCTCTCTCTCTCTCTCTCT
>NW_004798152.1:14895-19128 GCF_000002075.1 Aplysia californica
TGTGTGTGTGTGTGTGTGTGGTGGATTAGGGAGGGGGGAATGGGCGACAGTTGTAACACGAACATAATGGCTATGTTTGCTGTGTTTGTGTTTTAGTTTATGTGCCTTTTCCAGCGTGAGCATTAATGTGAATGTGATATTGTAAGTGTATGGGTTTTCACGTATGTCAGTTTTGTGTGTACATGTTTGTGTAAGTGTATATGTGTGTACCTCTAGACATGGCTTTAAAAACTAATAATATATAGTTTGTGTGTATGGGCACAAGCCTATTGGTAATTCATTATTTTGCTCTTTTACTCCGTCTTAAAGAGGTCTATCAACGGATTGAAAACTTCAAAGAACGCCTTCTTGTTTCATGTTCGCAGATTCAAAGGCATTTGTTTGTGAAAGCGAGCAAGGAGAGTCAGAAACGAAGTTCCAATTTATTAAGTCTGAAACATTTTGTGTTCTGCTTCTGACATTAACTTTACAGTATTATCTTTAAAGAAGTTTTTTTTTCGTCTTCTTTTTTTTCTTTCCTTCTTTTTTGTTTGTGTTTATAGTTTATTTATTTTCTCTTGTTAAATTTGTTTGGGTTTAGTTTTGTTTTGTTTTTCCTTTTTTGCTTGTTCCGTTTTGCCTTCGACAACTATTCTTCATTCTGTTCACCCAGGCAGTGTGCCAAAACATGTTAACAGCGTCATTGAAAGACATTGTGCACTATCAGACTCTCTAACGCCTCACCCCCTTAAAAAAAGCGAAAAAAAAAAGCCCGAAATAATACCCTAAACGTTTCCTTTTGACAAAGCGGCATTCCGAACGCATTTGTAAAGTCTGTCAAAATAAATCGATTAGAAAAGAATTCCAGTACATTCAAATGTTACGGGTTTTTTTTTTCTTTTTTCTTTTTTCTTTTCTTTTATTTGGGTTTTTTTTTCAGTTGAACGGGTTTAATCAGGGAAGTCTCTATCTTATTGTTACAGAACGCTCGGACAAACAGAAAGGTCATTCTGTACTGTTAACAGAACTCTTTTCCTGAGCACCTAATATTTGTAATAATTATGTCTTTAGGAATTTTACCTCTCGTGATAATAACCTGCCGACGTTTCGTCATTGCATCGGTTCCAGATGGTTTGTGTTGCTGCTACGAACCCTTGTTATTGAAGACTAGAAATTTTAGAAACGATTCGCTCTATGTTTGTGAAATTGAGGACAGTTGCAGGAAAACAGTAGGCTACTTGTTGTACCAATGCTGATGGAACCGATTGCAACAATGACAGAACGTTTGACTCGGGGAACACTTCTAATTTATTCTTGCCTTGTCCAAAATATTTAACATTTAAATCCATTAACATATTAACGGAATGACGAGTGGTTCACTTTTCGAAATTATCTGCAGAATGTGACTTTAGAATTATATCTTCATAAACATCTAAACAAAGACAGACCAAACATCAATTTTTATATCAGCTTCATGAACTGATGTGCAGTAATGGATATGAAAGAATATAATCTACCTTATTTGTCGTTGCGTTTTGTTGTTGTTGTTGTTTTGTTTTGTTTTTGCTTCAGTTTTCCTTTTTCTTTTCTCTTTGCGACTTGCTGAACAGATGAGAGTGCTCTCTACTGGGTGCATGGTAGATAAATATGTTAGAAAGTTACCTCCAACGATGTGTTGATATATTGAATGACTCCTGAAGAGAGGTGCGTGCGCTGGGTAAATGTAGCGTGGCGCACGTGTGCATGCAAACGGTACAAGGAATGTGGTGGAGGGTGTAGGGGTGAGTGTGGGGTCTTTTTTGTTGCGTAAGGAAAGGATAAACGGAAGAGGAACGAAGGATTTGGGTAGAGAGTCGAGTAATTAATTTTGCAACTAGAATTCGAGCAATTGTATCAGAAAAATTAATATCATTCCGATTGCATTTCTGTCCAGAAAGAGTTTAATAGCATTTGAGAGACTATGAGCCGGAAACTGAGTTCCTCTCCTCCACGAAAAACCCTTTTTACTTGCCTCACTCACACAAACATGTAGGAAATGAACATCATTTTTCCCCTTCGCCTGAAAAAATTGTTATTTAAAGAACATAAAGTACATTCACTCGTTGACCCTCATTAAATATTCAAAAATCCACTTTGTCGCTTTTGTGAGCAGTAAAACCAAAACTGAAACCCGTTTGTGCAAAAGAAGCTTAATTTGACTTGATGGTAGAAAAATTTGATCTACACGATTTTCCTCAACCGTACAGGAGACTAAGTGGATTTGGTATTTATCCTGCGGTATTTTGTCAAGAAGCAGTCCTCATAATTCATTCATCATGAAGTTAATAAGATTATAGATTTTCATCTTAATGGATTATTTAAAAGAGATTGGCAGTAGGTAGGGGGAGCTACAACTAAAAAAAAAGTTATATAGATATATCATGCGTTTGAAATTATTCAACCGTTTATTAAGGGTTAGGAAAATGTCAAGATGGTTGCTGTGTAACATTTTCTATTTTTTTTTAATTTTGAAGATATTTGTTGATGAGGATTTAAAAAATACATAGATTAAATAATAATATATGATGTAACTAAAATAGAAGAAGTTGATTTTCTCTTTCTGTCACAGACATTTTAGGGTAAAATGTTCGCCAACATTATTCGAGGTACCAAACTCCCCACAGTGAGGAGACACACCCTATTGAGAATGACGTCATTGTCTGGAGCTGAAGCTATACTTTTACTATAGCACGTGATTGGTCTTTAAGAAGTTAGTGTAACCATATTTGAGGGATCGTGGTGAAATCAGGCCATCGTCAAAATAAAGTAATCCCGGAAATCGGCATCTAACAATTAAATTATTTTATTTTATTTTTTTTTGGGGGGGGGGGAGATGGCCTTTTTCCCCTTATTTTTTATTTTCGGCTCAACACCTTATATATCTATTTAAACAGACATTTTAAGTGTATTTTCCTGAAAAACATAGATAAGAAGCACAAAAAATGTACAGTTTCCGTTTCCAGGGATTCTCACGCTATGAACGTTACCAAACTTTGGCGGCCATTTTCTTGGTAATTTCACCTCTGAAACCAGGCGACCCTGACCTCTTTCAATTGTACATATCGACTTAAATTCAACAAGGATTGGGGGGGGTTTCGCCAAAAGGAAGTCAAATAAACAGACTTTAAGATGATACCAATAACCTCATATATTCAGCGCCTGATTCCACGCCTTGTAACACAATAGCACGTTTCATGTAATGTAGTTTCTGGGATACTCCGACTGTCATACTGGCATTGTACATCTTGCTCTTACCCGGCCATAGGCAGCGAAAGACCTTGTCAGTATGTTAGTGTTTTAAAGAGGCAGGGGTGTACTAAGAGCAAATTGCGTAGAGAAATTGAACAGATTTGTTGTGGGTTTTTTTTCACTTTCTTTTCTTTTCTTTTTTTCTCTTATGTTTTATTTTATAGAGCATGTTAGCAGAGGAATGAGGAGCGATTCAAGGTTGCCGAGTTTTTGCTTCAAATGGCTCGTTTCATTCAAAATAGTAACTGCACACAGGCATGTCCAATGCAAACGTATCGAATAAATTATTGGTTGCACGTGACCTGACAGTATGGGTGGTTGCAGTTGTTACCTCTCTTCTTTTATTGTTGTTATATTATTATTCATGGATATTCGTTGTGTTCGGAAAAAGCAATATATCCACATATGCAATAAATTGTGTTTTTATTGTCACAGAATTAGGATCAAGAGTGCGTATAGCTTAGTTTTATCGCAGTATATTTTTCATTATACGTGCGTGGGTTCATATTCCTATACAGAGATGTATTCAACATACAACCTCCCCTCTCTATGGATACCTTGTTTACAAGAGAACACAGAAATATTGGACACTTTATTGTAGGCTACAAACGTTATAAAATCTCTCTTCTTTACCTGGTTTAAGGACATCAAGAACAGGCAAAAGACAATTTTCCGGGCGAATGAGAAAGAAGTACTGTACCCAAGTTGGAGACCCGCGGACCTTCATTGCTTGGGACACCAGATTGAGATAACATGAAAGTTAATCAGAGAGGGCCAGGGATATTTCTTCCCGCTTTGGGCACAGGCACCCCATCGATTACGTCTTGTTAGTTCAATGCTCGATTGTTCCTCGCTGGTCGTTGTTCTAAGCCCAACGGTTTGACAGATGTGAATTATATCTGCTGCTTGACATCTTTAATCTCTCTCTCTCTCTCTCTCTCTCTCTCTCTCTCTCTCTCTCTCTCA
>NW_004798152.1:21154-22292 GCF_000002075.1 Aplysia californica
TGAGAGAGAGAGAGAGAGAGAGAGAGAGAGAGAGAGAGAGAGAGAGAGAGAGAGAGAGAGAGAGAGAGAGAGAAGAAAGCAGAGGTATAGACGAGAATTTGAATTATAGAGAAAACACACTCTGTTTTATTATTTTTTTTAATCGATTGGAGCCAAAAAGGAACAGAAATTGAAAGTAAGCCTTATTTAAACGTTCCCACAGAGCTGTGTCATCCAGCAAGAGCCTTTCTTTAACAAATACATACAACACCGTGTTCGTTTAAGTACGCGAGGTTAATTCCTAATCTCTTAGCCTAGCCGTTATTTCGAAGCTCAGCAAAATTCAGCGGATAGAAATTGGATCTTGGCGCAAAGAGAACCTCCTCCTCCTCCTCCTCCTCCTCCTCCTCCTCCTCGCCGAGAGGATGGATGGATGGAGAGAGTGAACGCCCGGGAGGAGGAAAAATAAAGCAGCCAATCGGGAAGGTATTGTTTTCCTGGCTTTTATCGATCGGGTACCGTCGCATGTCCTTCCCATCTGCCTGGAATGCCCAGGCGGCTGTGTTGGGGAATCTCGCGGACTGTCGGCGTGTTCAACTACGTCATCGAGGCGGGCTGTGCCGAGTGGACGGAGCGAACGGGACGACCGTATTGTTGTGCTACGTGTGTGGGAAGGTGGAGAGGAATTTAAATTATGAATTCTGTTACCCATTTTATTTTTTAAAGTTTATATCAGACTCCTGTATTTTATCATTCAAACATATTAAAATTATTACAATGCATCCGCCAAAATTTAATTTCTTCGAAATCTATAGATAGGAGTCTTCAGAATCTAACTTCAGAAGGTTTATACCGTATTCTACGGGTACTTAGTTTGTATCTCTATGAAAATAAACGAGGTTTTACTAATTAGCAAATAGATCTATTTCCATATAAACACTGCCTAATTTGAAAATAAAATGTAATGACTCACTGCTTGTGGCGATACTTAGAGTTTCTAAATTTTGAGAAATATATTTCGTTCGATATACGACAATATATGTGTGCAAAACACATGAAATCGATTTGTTTGAGTGTTTTAGGCACTCATAGTAAGGATTGCCAGAGTGGGACAGTGACAGAGAAAGCAGAGAAAAAAAGAGAGTATGAAAGGAAAAGC
>NW_004798152.1:22392-30488 GCF_000002075.1 Aplysia californica
GGGAGTTGATGTTTTGATGTTCGTGGAAATAGTTGGGTGAAAGGAGAATACAGAATAGAGACAATTTTGTCCATAGTTGTGGTCAGGTATAAGGTGCTTTATTTGTTCCTGACTTGTCTATTTTTCATTTTGATTTTTTGGGTTTTATTTTACTGTTGTCATTATTAGGTGTCATTATGTACTGGATTCCAGCGGTGGGCAAAAGAAATATAAACTCCATAGATTGTGACATATAAAACAAAAAATAAATTAATAAATATAATCTAAATCAATAAATAAATAGATAAATAAATAAATGAGTAAATACATTTATATAAAAAGAAAAATCAATAAATAAATAATAATATGTATGTGTAGGATTTTTATTGTTATTGAGAAGCAGAATACAATTTCAAAGAGGAATCTTTGTGTTCAAGTCGCTGCGCTCAAACCATTGTGCCTGCAATCAGTTTGCAATCCCCCCCCCCTACCCATTTCATGATGCTTCTGCTCAGCACGATAACAGCTCTGGGGCAAATTGCTCTGGCGGAGAAATAATGTATCTTCAACGTTGGTCGCCTGTTGTGCCCTGCTGTCCAGCGATGATTCTATTTCGCCTATTTCGTCCAATTACTTGCCTCTTTTCGTCCTAAACAGGCATGCGTGATGAATGCATAATTATCTTGCTCATTATGGTCGCGTGTGTGTTGCTTGACAACGAGTATGAATATTCATTGACATAGCTATAACGACGCAGATATCCCTGTAGAACAGGGGTCAGCAAACTGCGGGCGTGCGGGCCAGATCCGGCCTGCGTAAGGTCATTTTGTCTAACCCGCCGTCATGCCACCATGTGGAAAGAAAAGAAGAAATAGGAAGAAGTGCAATATCCTTCTATCGAGAAATACTAGATTTTTCGTAATGTTTATTAATTGCTGTTATCATATTTGTGTTAGACTTGAACATATACATAAATAGGTCGCAACATGAATTTTACAGGATTCTTTAAAATTTAATTTGGTGGCCGCTCTGGTACATGCACTTGTTTTTTCTTTTCTAATTGTAGCATTGTTGGGGGTGGAGGGGGGGGGGGTCATCTCTCTTTAATCTGCACTGAATCGTTGATCTACAGATTGGCGGGAAAGGATAAGCTGGTCAGACAACATAACCAAATGAAAACTGTCAACCAGCGTAAAAGAAGTCATGTTATCGCGAAATAGGCACACGCCAGCAGCGAAGGAGTTGGGTCCTGTGTTGGTGATAGTGCGGACTATTTGAATATCCTTGCCCGCTCCGGACAGGTGACATCAGTAGTCTAGTAAGTGGTTAGGCTTACTTACTGCTTACTGGTCCCACAATCCACGAGGATCGTAGGGGTGCTGTGTAATAGAGAGCTTTGTCAGATGTCTCCACATGTTCCGGTTTTTTTGCGATTGCCTGAGTTTGGGCGAAGGATTTCCCCATGTCAATTCCGCAATGTTGTCGGCCCCCCTCTTTCTTTGCCTTCCTCTCTTTCTTTTTCACCTCACAGTTCCCAGAAGAATGGTCTTCTGTAAGCTCCTGGACTCATAATCGTGGGTTAATGGTATCGAATCTCAGGTTGGTCAGAGGCTGTGTCCTTGGATAAGAGCTGCATGCACATTGTTTTCTCGTTTGGCTCGGTCCAATCAGAGATGGAAGTTGAATTCGAAGATCCCGCCTCATAACCTGACACTGTTCCAAGGGATGTTAAAGCTATACAATTCCGTACGTTTTGTTCACTTGAGGTTATAAGATGGTGTGGCTGAGCGGCAGCTAAGAGATCGTAAAAGGGAAATGACAACCTTTGATGTTTATGAGCGAAGTTTACGCTTGGTGACACGTAACACAAAACAGAATATGTGGACACCTTATAGAGGAATACAGGAGTAGATAACCTTATATTTTGTTTGTGACTGTCGGGTGACCAGTTTCTACCTCTGCTGAATGTACTTTAATGTGTGAGTATGTTTATCGCATTTATTAAAATGAGAGTTTTCGGGCATTTGCAACACAGTTAGGTCATATAATGCCAAAAATTAGAGATTTGAATAAAGAGTAACACACAAAGAATAGAAGGAGGAGCGATAAGCACGATATATATTTAATGGGAAATAAGCATGTTTATAGACAACATTTTTTAATTACGGGGAAGGTGGAGGTGGACTTAATTATGGCCAAAGTGAATTTTAAGCGGTTGGATAATGTGATGACAGCTAAAATACTCTTAGCTTGTTCTCGAGGAAGTTATAGGTTTAAATCACAGCACTTAAGTTATATTCGCGACTGGTCTGAAAAAAAAATCTAATCAAAACCCCAATCCACACACATGAGCCAGCGTGCTATTAAAAAAAATATATATATTCCCCCCCTTTTCACACACACACACACACACACACACACACACACACACACACACACACACACACACACACACACACACACACACACACACACACGCACACTCGCATATATATATATATATATATATATATATATATATAATGTATTGTTGTGCTGTCAGCTTTAATCCGAGCTGTTTGTCATATCGTTTCAGTTCACCAGCCTACATCTGTTACTCTTTAATTGCTTAATTAATGGTAGGCTATACTATATCGTCTATCGACCAGTGCTCTGTGACATTGTTATGCTGTATTTTGCATATTTGTCGAATTATTCTAGCTGGCTCCTGGACTGTGTTGAACAATTCAAATTGTCTAATTTCTTTTGATTGTCGCCCCTCAATGCTTAGTACTTTTATCTCCGGGATATGAATTATTCAAAGGATTCCCCATCGTACTTCGTTCTTGTACGCGGCCAACCAAGCAGTCCGTACTTAAGTGTGCCGTTCCAAAATTGTTGTTTCCAGCATCGACCCACTCCATCGCGTGGATTACTTTCTTGTGTTGTACCAGATGTTGTATTTCCACTGTGTATTGACTCGCTAAACGATTTCTGTCAGGATGTTGTTAATAGAAAAGTGGAAAATGTGCAGGTTTGTAGAATTCCCAGAAAGTGCTAAACTCAATTTCAAAGGGAATTTGACATAAAAGGCAGCTACGATCAATAAATATACGTTTTATTTTATTTTTTTCCTTTTCTGCTTGAGCTTGAAATATCTGGATTTTATGTGATAATGTAAGCCGTGCGCTGTGTGGTCAGCAGTGTGAATTATTCCAACTCTTCAACGACGAGGATAGAATGAGCTTGTGGAATCCAGCAGCATACTTTCTGACTGTTCCTTCTCCCAGCTGGTTATTTCTTTACGGATATCTACTGATACCTTCAAATTGGACACCCAACCAGTCCAAGTACGAGTAGACAGTAGCCACACCAGATACAGTAGTGCCAAGGTCCGCAATCGCCAACAAAACCACCAGTTGAACCGTTCTTTCTTCCAACATCGTCTGCATTGTCTTCAGCTAATCAAAGCAGCACCAATAACAGCAGTTTCATATCATTGTGTCCGGTACCATCTTTCTCGAAAATACCACCATCATCATATTCATCCCCATTACAATTTTAATATTGGCATCAGCAGAAGCAGTTACAGACGCAGCACCATCACCACAAGCAGCAGCAGCAGCAGTACTCTAATCGACTTCTTTATTAGTACAATTGTCATTGCTGTACATCACCACAACAATCAGCACAACCACCATCATCATCAATATCATCATCACCAACATCATCGTCATCGTCGTCATCATCACCATCGTCGTCGTCATAATCTCAATTGTTGCCAACTGCAGCACCGTCATCTTCGCTCCCTACATTACCTACTTCATTACCACCTCGTCCCTTTGCGCTCCCAGCATCAACCTCTACATCACCATCTCCATCTTCCGCGCTCCTAAGATCACCTTCTTCATCCCCACCTTCTCCTACCGCTCCCCCAACATCTCCTCCTTCATCACCACCTCCACCCTCCGCTCCGCTGCAGTCCTGGCATCCCGCAGGCCGCAGTCGTCCCATGCCTGTGCCCGCCCATGCCCTGTCGCCCTGCCACGCCCCTTCCTCCGGCACCACGCCCCTCCTACCACAAAACCACGCCCCTCTCGGCACCTCGATCACGAGGCACACGATGGATCTGAGCAAGCTGAAGGACCTCAAGTCGGGGCCCCCGGGGGTGCAGGGGGCAGCGGCGGGGGACAGACCTCGGATCTATATGTCCAACAAGACACACAAAGTTGTGGTGGTGTTTCCCAATGGAGAAGTGGTGGAAGGTAAGATGTTTGTTTACTTCTCTGATACTCTTCATCAAAACTGCACTCTGCCTTGAAACATGTCATTAATTGTTGATGTCGTTGTTTGTATTGTTGTTGTTGTTGCTGTTGTTGTTGTTGTTGTTGTTGCTGTTGTTGTTGTTGTTGTTGATGATGATGATGGTGATGATGATGATGATGATGATGATGATGATGATGATGATGATGATGATGATGCTGTTATTGTCGTTGTTGTTGTTGTTTGTCCTATCAGTATTGTTATCGTTGCTCTGATTACTGTAATAATCAAGCTCGTATCCTTCGACCCAGTTCATGTCATAACTCGATCCTTTTACGCCATCTTTTTAGCCTATATTTGAGTCGTAGATTATAAGATATCGACATGTATCTGCAGCAGATGTAAGCTCTTTAAGTTCAAGTTAAGAGAAAAAGATCCCTCTTCCAAAACAAGGTTATGTTAAACCTGTGGTTCGCTGAAACCCCGGAGGTGCCTGTCTAGTGAGATACACTATGTTGTCTTGACGTTCGGTAATGGAGAGGTGGTGGAAAGTTTTGCTGTTGCTTTTTCTCTTCACTACTACTCCCAAACCCCTCGATCCGTATTACTGTCTTGTTGCTACTGTTGTTGTTATTGTTGCTGTTGTTGCTGTTGTTATTAATCGTGTTGTTGTTGTTGTTGTTGTTCTTGCTGCTGCTACTGTTGTTTGTATTGTTGCTGTTGTTGCTCTTATTACAGCAATAATTATTCATTTAGGCCCTCGACCCCATTCACGTTGTAAATTATTTCTCTTACACCCCTCTTTGGGGTTTATAGTCAAGTCTTAGATCATTACTTGTCTAAATACATTCATGAACACATTTGTATAAGTTCTCCAAGTGTCTACGGTGCCCAAAAGGTCTATCTGTCTGAGCAGTCTTACCATAGATCCCAAAAAACAATCTACGATAATGGTAAGACTACGGACAGAGGCAGAGTTACCTCACATACATACAAGCCAGGCGTACGGGTTCTCTCCCATATATAGACTGTTCGTGGTTGATGGATGCTCTGATGTGGTTTGCTCCTTCATTCCTATCAAACAGCCACGGTCTATATCTATATCTCTCCTTCTTTTCTGTGTATGTTTCTCTCTAGTAATACTTCTAATATTCGGCATTTATATTATGACCCCTGTTGCATGATCCGCCAAATTCCTATTACAACTAAACACCTAACTACCTTAACTAGCATGTCACATGTACTCAAAAAATCGTAGAGATTGACAGTTACTGGGAGAGAAGGCTTTTCACGTTATTGGTAGTTTCTTGCTTCCTGGCGTGAGGCTATGAAGTTGATAATCCTGATGCAAAATGTCAAATTGGAATGTCTCAAACTTGGTTTGTTTGGATAGGTTTCAAGGCACCCTGGCCACTTTGTTCACTCCTATCGAAGACAGCCACAGAGTCTTGAAACATGCGTTAATCCATTCAATTACTAATTAATACTTTCCAAAATTAGGAAGGAGATAATTCTTAGGCTTTTGTCAATTTTCGAGCTAGACTTATACATCTATTAATCCTTTCTTTTAATAAAGACCGTCAGGTGACGAACTTGTTTCAGTTCTTACGTACTGTTAGTTTTCCCTTCTTGATTAGTATGGATTGTTCCCTGCGTCTGTCAATAAACAGAGCCTGTTTGCGTGAATAGAACTCATAATTAGCTGTAATTTCTAACATTATGATTAGAGTTGACTTAACATGTTATATCCCTTCGATTGTCCTCCACCCCATTGTGATGTGGCCTGGTAGACATTATGTCCGGGACACAAAAAGCTGCTACGCTTTTGTGTGATTATTTCTGTTGTTACCGAGATCGGAATGTGTTTGAGGACAAAGACTCCATAAGCCAATGTCTTTGAACAATTGAAAAGCATGTGTGTTGTTGTAGCATGAGCACCGTCAAGCCTCCTCTTCATATTATTTTCACGATCAAAGAGAGCACTGTGAAGAAGAGCAGATTTATTTCGGTTAGGGGTGGGGGTGTGAATAGAGGGAAATAGGTTTGTAATAATTTATTCCATGTCTTATTTGAACCCTAGAAGTTTCACGACAAAGCGCCGTGGCTATTATATTGCCTTAAAACGTCGAGTGCACTGAGAGCAGTAAGAACTTATTTCCTTAACTTTAGGAAGCAGAAAGAACCTATTGTTTAAAGGTCCCTTTTGGTGACGCAGGCAGTCTTTTCGTGACAAAAGTGATTATAAAAACTGTTTGACCTGCAATTATTGGGGGGGGGGGGGGTGTCCAAGCGTGTCCTTTGGTCAAGGCAGGCTTGAAGAATGTTGTCTTGTCTTAAATAGAGAGCAGTTTTCTTTTTTCTTTTTTCGGTTAGGGGAGAGGGGGAGGGGGCTGAAAACAAACCATTGTGGAAAGGTCGAGGGAGGGTTGATGGTGGGAGGGGGGGGGGGGCAAGAGAGAGAGGGAGAAGAAATATTTTCGTATTTCGACCTACGTTTTATTATCGAATAGGCTACCGCCAACAGGAAGAGAGAGACACGAGGGTACTGGTAAACTTAAGTCCCGTATCCGACTCTTACTTGACCTAGTGCACACATCTGCTGGGATCTCCATCTCACTTTGAGTTAGGGGGGGGGGCACATTTGTGTTGCTGTGCCTTGACGTCATGCGAGAAATCGAGGAGAGGGGTCAGGGAGGGGTTGGAAAGCACCGACTACCCTGTATTCCACTTACGTGATGCTAGCTGTTGGATAGCACTGGCCATGCGGGCCGAGGCTTTGTGCTTTAAGCTAGCAATTAGATACTGTTTTGACGTTACTGAACGACGGCGTTAGTACACCGTTTACCTCTTCCGCTTCATCAGCGCTAGCACCTTGACTTTACGTCTAGTCGGAAGATGAAAGCGGTAATGCTTAGGAACAACAACCCCGCCGCCGCGCCACTCAAGGTGTGAGGCTTTAAGCTGATTGCTCAGACGTTCGGCTAGTCGGATGTGCCTGATCGGAGCTGCTAGTGGAGACGGGCTGGCGCGTGTCCAATCGCATGTACGTCATGTATTAATGTATTATCTAATAGAAATCGGCTGGAAAAAATGTTCCGCTGGACTTGACATACTGTTTTCTAAGTCAGTTTCGATCATAATAAATTGTTATGAAAGGACCTCGGGGCTGAGGCGCTATCCCAGCGAAACACGAGTTAAAAAAAACAACCAACAACTATTGAGCACTATTCGTAGTAGTAGTAGTAGTAGTAGTAGTAGTAGTAGTAGTAGTAGTAGTAGTAGTAATTCGTTAATTAATTAATTAATTAATTTATTTATTTATTATTACTGTTGCTGTTGAATGAGCTAAAATAAAGGGCCCCCATCATTTATCACGTAGTTCCTTGCTGGGCGTCCTGTAAAAATCGGGTAGCGTCACATAAATGTGAACACTACTTTAAATGCGCGCTGAGGGGAACTCGATGGCGTAGTCAGCCATGCTGGCTCGTGTGTGTGAAAGAACGGAACTTTGTTTTCACAGCAGGGAGAGCGTCAACGAAACGGGGTGCGCGCCGCATGTTTTGACCGCTGGTCAATCCAATTAATGGCGCGTAGAAACGTGTGGGCCTCACTTCCCCGTTTTGTTTGTCAGTTTCTTTCTCTCTGTCTTTTTTCTTTTTTTTCTTTCTTCCTTTCTTTCATTTTTTCTTTCTTTCATTCTTTCTTTTTTTCTTACTTTCTTTCTTTCTTTCTCTTCTTCTTTCTCTCTCTCACTCTCCCTATCTACCAATCTATCTATCTATCTATCTCTTTGTTTCCCCTCCCCACCTCTCTCTCTCTCCTATCTATCTATCTATCTATCTATCTATCTATCTATCTATCTATCTATCTATCTA
>NW_004798152.1:35306-36510 GCF_000002075.1 Aplysia californica
ATAAAAAACCAACATCAAAACGACAATACCACCAACAAAAAACAAACAATACATTGCAACACCAACACAAATTACACAGGAAAGCAGCACAAAATAGGACAAAACTGCTTTAAAAAATAGCACGAAAAGCACAAATACAGCACAAACATAGCAGAAACAGTTTAGAGAGAACTAGACGTCGACTGAAGCACGTGTGTTGTACTTGTTGATCTATACAGATGCTCACGACCGAGGCTAAAAGTCCGCGCTTTTGACATGGTAAATTACCTCCACGACAAGGATTAGAGAGTACACGTCTTTGCCTGGCCATACTTTCTTTTACCGGTGTTGTTCTTGAGGAGACAGACCGTTATGGTGGCCATATTGAGCTCTCTCTCTCTCTTTCTCTCTCTCTCTCTCTCTCTCTCTCTCTCTTTCTCTCTCTCTCTCTCTCTGTTCGTATCTCTCTCTCTTTCTCTCTCTGTTCGTTGCCCTCTGTCTCTTTCTTTCTGTCTCCTTCTCTCTCTGTTCGTTCTTCTCTCTCTCTCTATCTCTCTCTCTCTCTGTCCGTATCTCTATCTCTCTCTCTCTAGCTCTCTCTCTCTCTCTATCTGTCTCTTTCTCTCTCTGTTCGTTCCTCTCTGTTCGATCCTCTCTCTATCTTTCTCTCTCTCACTTTCTTTCTCTCTCTCTTTTTCTCCTTCTCTCCCTACCCCCCCCCCCTCCTTAGAAGCATTCATCTGTATAATAACATTATATGCGTGCATGTTTTTGTGTTTGGGTGTGTCAGTGAATGCGTTTGTGTGTTTAAGTGTGTGTGTGTGTGTGTGTGTATGTGTGTGTGTGTATGTGTGTGTGTGTGTGTGTGTGTGTGTGTGTGTGTGTGTGTTTACGCATGCATGCTTGCATGTACATTATGTGTAGAGGACAAATGGATCTAAGAATAGGGAGCTTATGGAAAAAACGAGGAGGGGGTGGTGGTGGTGCGATAAAAAGGCCCATTGAAAGCGTCTGGGCGAGGGAGGGGGGGGATACGGAGAGAAGAGAACGTACGTACATAATACTACTTCATATATTTTCACAGACGACTCCATACAAATCTCGGTCATAGATCGATAAGTTGCTCACCTATTTCTCTTCAAAGAAAGTGAAGTACAAACAGTCGGGAAATATCATATTTATAGGAGATAGACTAAAAGAGAGTGTGAGAGAGAGAGAGAGAGAG
>NW_004798152.1:38863-40105 GCF_000002075.1 Aplysia californica
TATATATATAAACCAAATGGTACAATAGTTGGCTACCCTCTGCACCTCTGTCTTACTTTATCTGTGCCATAATCATTTACCTGCCAAAAAATAACATACATCTTTGGATTACCAGTGGACCTCCCCGAGGGTTCAAGGAAAGGGTTAGTATGCTTCTGAGCTCTTTGATATCGGTAGTTTCCTTTGCTATGGGTGACCTTTCTACCCAGAACTGCTGTGCATAGCCTTGCTTTTTTGGGTCGAGGGAGAGGAAGGGGTGGGTGGGGGCAGGGTAGGGGGTCAATAGGTTATAATGCTGGCGTTATTTCTGCTGACAGTAAGATATCATTAATCATGTAGGAGAAGAGAAGGCACTCACATGCTTTCTACAGTCCTCCCCCGCCCCTCCCCCTTTTCCACACCACATACATGTGATGTCTCCGTCTGTATCTATCTCTACCCCTATTTCTTTCTTTGTCAGTCAGTTTCCCTCACACACACACCCTCCTCTCACCCCCCCCCCCCCCCCCCCCCCCTTTTTCCCTCCCATCTCTCAGACACGAGTTGTCTTCCCCACTCTAACCCACCACTCATCTCCTTCTTAACCCTTTCTCTACCTAGCACGTAACTGTATATCTTGTTTGGTGAGACTATAAAGTAAGTCTAGCAGCGAATGGGTTAAGATGCACGGAGGTCTGCAGTGCCAGCTGGCCCCTGGTTCGCCGCAGAACAACCGCAGCTTCCTTTCCAAGCGGAACGCTGAGTGAGCAAATTAACGGTTATTGTAACAGCGGATTGCCCTTTCTCCAGCTGGTTTGGGTTAATATGATTATTTCCAGAACCGAGCTGATGTTGGTCTAGGGCTATACACAAGCGATTTCTGAAAACGTCAAAAACGGTTAGGGTTCAATCTTTGTTAGTCCTGGTCTATACACAAACGATTTCTAAGAACGTCAAAAACGTTTAGGCTTTTAGTATGATTTAAGCTGTTGTTAAAGGAAAGACGGAACAGAAATAGTTTATGAACATTTGTGTGGGCAGTTTATTGCGTGCTTGCATGTGTGCGTGTGTGCGTGTGTGCGCGCGTGTGTGTGTATGTCTGTGTGTGTGTTTGTGTGCCCGTGGGTATTTGTGTATATTTGAATGTGTGTGTGAATGTGTTTGTTTGTCTGAGTAGGTGGCTTTGTATACGTGTGTGTGTGTGTGTGTGTGTGTGTGTGTGTGTGTGTGTCAGTGTGTGTGTGGATGCTGATGGGAGTTGAC
>NW_004798152.1:41314-44019 GCF_000002075.1 Aplysia californica
AGAGAGAGAGAGAGAGAGAGAGAGAGAGAGAGGAAAGAGGAGAGTGAGAGGCAGGATTCCGTAATAATAACAATAATATTATTCGAAGGGAAGTTTTCTTTTTTCTAAGTGCAGTTCATACCCTGAGAATAAGGAAAACATAAACCTATTTCCCGTTCAGAAATACCCTCCTTCCGTCTGAACCTGGAAGCTTTTTAAAGGTATATAAATAGTTCTTTTCTTCCTTCTTTCTTTTTTTAAGAACTGCAGTTCCTTCCAAATCTCTCAAGGTAAACAAAAAACGTTCTTGTTTTATATAAATGCCCCCCCCTCCCCCGCCCACCTTTTAAATAAAACTAGATATCCTAAAACCTTGCATGTAAGGATTTTTTGTTCCTTGTTGGTGGTATGCTATTTTGTTTATCTAGCAATTTTCTTTGAAGCTTGTTAAAATTTGTGTTTGACAATGTACCCCATTTTTGCTTTAAATGCTTCGCAACCAGACACTACAATGCCATTTATGTGTTCTTTAATAAAGTATGTTTAACGTATTGCGTATAGTTTTTCAAAAGAGCTAAATTTGTGTGATATTATGCATTAGATTGCAAGGGGGAAAACGAAGAAATATTTAACAACAGTCAAACAAAGACATTACTTTTACACGTCTCAACTCTATCCAAGAGTGGATAACTCTCCCACCCATTCGTTCACTCACCCAATGCTCTATCTTAACCCCTCTGCCATTTCCCCCCATTGTCTATTCACTCACTCAGTCATCCAGACACCCACTCATTCATTTCCTCATTCACCCACACTCTCTCTCACACACTGACACACTTTATCTACTCTGTTATTTCCCCACCAACTCACCCCCAGACTATGTACTCACACAAACACTCGCCACTCACAACAAACTCATCTTCTCACTCATTCACTTACTTACCTAGACGCTCTTTACTTTTGCATTCACTTATTCCCACTCTGACTCACTCATTCACTCACTCACTCCCTCACTCACTCACTCACTCTTCAAATTTGCACCCACTCACTCACTCGCTCAATCCCTCATGCACTCTTTTTTACTTTCGCATTCACTCATGCATCCTCTTATTCACTCATTCAATCCATTCTTCTCATCTTCTCGATCCCGTACACTTACAACCACTACAGCCAGTCAAATCCTGCTCATGATAGACTGTATTCTTTTCTATAGATCAGGAGCATTTTGGTATCTTCCTATTTTACCCCAGAACGGGAGAGCTAGATTCTAGCTATAATATCTTAGAACGTTTCATAGCCACAAACTTACTGTTACACAACCCCATTTTCACTTCACTAAGTAGCAGACTTAATCACTCGCCTTCTACAATACTCCCAATCTATTTCCTTCCCCCTACCACTTCACCCCCACCCCAGGTATGTTTATACCGTCCTTCTCTCCTTCTCTGTTTCTATCTCAGAACCGCTCACCCTCACTCTCACTTCTTTCTCAATGTTAAGAACATCTTTGTGATTCGATCCCATATCGTGATTCAGTTACCCCGAAGAAAACAAGCCCTTTCTCCCCGTTACAATCGCATTCATCCCTCGGCCTGTAATCAAATGACGCTCATGACTTCAGCTATTACGTTGATGGCTTGCACACAACCCTAGCTATTAAAGAGTGGCCCCCTCTCAGTCATTTCCCCACGCCCGCAGGTGCTTTCTTCCACCGTCTCGTACTTTTTGCTTTTACTTTTTAATGTTTTGTTTTGAAAATAAATCGGGGGTCTGTTGAGAAGCGGCGTGGAAAGAAGGCAGTCAACGTGGGTGCGACTGAATGTTAGTGTTTGTTTTATCGTTCTGCTGTGTATGGTTTTATCGTCCCAGTTTTGTCCACGCTTAGGGAGAGAGTGCTGAATCCAAATATAGGTTCTGAGTGGTGTAGCCTGACTGATTGGGTCCTTGGATTATACATAGAGGGTGAGTACATAGACTGAGAGATTTGGTGAATGAGTGAGTGAGTGAGTGTGTGAGTGAGTGAAGGAGTGAGGGAATATGTGAATGCTTGATGAAAAAGAGAAGCTTTTTTGAGTGGTGTAAGACAGATTGGTATCTTGGATAATAAGCAGAGGATGAGTATGTAGAATTGCTGATTGAGTGAGTGAGTGAGTGAGTAAGTGAGTGAGTGAGTGAGTGAGTGAGTGAGTGAGTGAGTGAGTGAGTGAGTAAGTGAGTGAGTGAGTGAGTGAGTAAGGGAGGGAGTGAGTGAGTGAGTGAGTGAGTGAGTGAATGAGTGAGTGAGTAAGTGAGAGTGTGATTAAAATAGTGGTGAATTAGGGGGTGAATTACTTAGTGAGTTCGTGTGTTAGTAAGTGAATGAGTGAGTGAGTGTGTAGCCCATTGATTTTTTATTATAGAGTGAGTGTGTTAATGAATAATTGAGGGACTGATTGAGAGGGCAAAACAGTGAAATAGTTTGGGGATTGCGTAGTTTTCGAACTCTCCAAACTTCACAAGAGTCACTCACCCCCCACAGCACTGCACAACATCACTCCTTTCTCCAACTTCGCACGGTTCCTCCCCTCTCCCTCACCACATAGCTCACCACAAACAAATGCAAGTTCTCATATATAGAGTCACATGCAATACGGATGTACACGCACACTCGTGCGCGCTCGCACACACACACTCATACACACACACACACACACACACACACACACACACACACACACACACACACA
>NW_004798152.1:45288-47896 GCF_000002075.1 Aplysia californica
CTCTTCCACGCGCACATTATTACTCAGACAGTGCTGCCACCGAACACAATCACCAAATCACCCTGTATTGCTGCGTGGATCACAGCATGCGAGGCGACATTCTGATCCATGATTGAATTGGCTGGGAACGTGCATTGCTGTCCATTCGATGAACCTGAGAGAGAGAGAGAAAGAGAGTAAGAGAGAGAGAGAGAGAGAGAGAGAGAGAGAGAGGGAGAGAGGGAGGGAGGGAGAGAGAGAAAGAGAGAGAGAGAGAGAGAGAGAGAGAGTATTTTGTGTTAATGTGTGTATTAGTTTGTTGTTGTTTGTTTTTTTGGTTTTGTTGTATTTACTTGTTTGTTGATGTTGTTCTTGATGTTGTTGTTGACGGTTTTTTTCTTATTTTGTTTTGTATTTTGTGAGGGTTGTTTTTGTTTTCTTTTTGTTTGTTTTTTCGCGGAAAGGGGGTGGGGGTTGTTTGTGGTGGTGTTGAGTTTATAATTTTTTATTTTTAGGCGGGGGTGGATTTTGGGTTGGGGGGGGGTTCTTATTATAGATTTTCTTTTAGGGGCTGTTGTTGTTTGCTATGTTTTAAAATATGTTCTTTGGATACTAGCGTTATAAATATTATCATTTTCCCTGATGAACGCCCATTCTGGTAGCATTGCTTTCCGAGCAGTCTCTTTTTACCCAAGAATTGAGGGAGATAACGGATTTAATGGAGACAAACAGTGTAGCGAAATGAGTGGGTGAGATAGAGTTAGAGAGAAACTGCACCTGTAAGTAAGTGAGAAAGTGAGTGAGTGAGTGAGTGAGTGAGTGAGTGAGTGAGTGAGTGAGTGAGTGAGTATGTGAGAGTTTGAGTGGGTAACTAAGTGGGTGTGTATACAAGACAAAAGGTCAGTTTGAAAAACAAAACATATCCGATACTTTGTGTGAGTTGTCATAACTGCGGTTCGAGTTACTGACTGCTCTATTTGCACTACAATCTCTCGGCGTTGGCATGTAGCCGTTGAAAAAATATGTGGGTTTTTTTTTTCCAATTGTTGAATGCCAATATTAAAAAAGCTTCTTAGCGTAATTACACGAGTTTGGATATAAACATGTTATTTTGTTATTCTATTGCACGACACATCATCATCTCCTCTGAATAAAAGCACACATTTGTGAATGTAAAAGATAGAAAATGGATTCCATCTTCCAAGCTAAAACACAATCGATGTAATTACAACGACAATGTCATTGTGGTTATCCACAGTTGAATGCATCCTTTTATCGTACTTTCAGTCGTGTGTAATAATCATATTTGTAAATGTAAATAGTAATACAGAACTCAGAAAGCCCTTTTTCGAAATTAATGACGCATGATGTTGTGAAATCGTAATGAACAAAATGGAAGGAAGGAAGGGTGGATTGATAAAAAGACGTAACGAACATGGAAGAAGGGGGAAGGAAAAAACTGTAGCAAGTAACTGCATGGGGAAGACAGGTCACTTCATTGATTACATTTTCTTTTCCTTCTGTCTTGTCCTCACGAGAACCTGAAATACCATTCTGTGTGTCTTTTCCTGACTGTGTGCACACGCATAATTTCACTTCTGCCGCGGAAGGCTTTAGAGGAATTTGTTCACTCATTCTTTGCCTCAGTTGTCATGAGTTGATGGGGATTTTTTCGCCCAAGGGGACTTTTTGATTCATCTGCGCATGTGGTGTTGGCTTTAGATCTACTTTTTTTTAAATTCCTGTGGATTGTAGATGACAGTTTTTAGTTTTGTTTATTTTTAGTTTTTTAAACCTTCCTTTTACAGTGTTTTTGTTCTGAATTGTTAAACGTTGTTCTTTCATTCACTTACCCTTTGGTTTGGTTACATTTTAGTTTTATTTTGTTCAGTTTGGTTTTTACTGTTTTTTTAGTTTTTGTTTCTCTTTTCACCATTATTCGAATAACCTATTTATTCATTTTTCTTTAATTTTCGCCCTTTTTTTCGATATTCTCTCGTTCATTATATTATGTTCTACATAGCTTTGTCCGATCTATCTACGACTATTTTTGTACCCTACTTTGATGTTGTTAGGTTTTATTTTTCCAGTTGGGTTTTGTTTTGTTTGAAGTTTAAGTGAGCTGTGTAGGCCTTTATAGTGATAACCACTGAAGTACCGTTGTAAATTGGTCGCTTTTAAGGACAAGCCGGCTAACCCAGATAGTCCCCTTGTGGTTAAGAGCGACCAATTTGGAGGCATTTATCGAAAGTGGTCTTCAAGACTTGATTTGTCTTGACATCATCGGACAATGGGCGCCAACGTTGTGGTACCCATGTGTCGGTCTGTCTCTCCTCTCAGCTCGTGTGGGGAGGATTTCTCAGGTGAGAGGAATACGTGTGATAGGCTGAAAGAATAGGGGCTTTGATAACCTCTGTTGATTTGATACTGTTGTTTTTTGTTGTCTTCGTTGTTGTTGGTGGTAGTGGTAATGATGGTGATATTGTTGTTGTTGAAGTCGTCGTCATCGTTGTGGTTGTTGTTATTGTTCTCCTTCTTCTTCTTCTCCTTTTTGTTTTGTTTTTAATATAATCAGATGATGTTTTTATTGTTGAATGTAATATTATGGGAAGAGAGAGAGAGAGAGAGA
>NW_004798152.1:48148-50408 GCF_000002075.1 Aplysia californica
AGAGAGAGAGAGAGAGAGAGAGAGAGAGAGAGAGAGAGAGAGAGAGAGAGACTTGCTGAAATTTCATACAAAAAAGTATGCACCCTTTAGCTTTGAAATTGTCCCAGTCAGTGTGAGCAAAATACAAAACGTGTCCTCACCCTCAGGGAATAGCATGTCTTGTTCAAGGATGCAAAAACACGGATCTCTCGACCGAAGATCTTGAAGAGGTTTCAATTCTTTTGCTTGACATTCTTTGTCAAACTGTATCCACAAATCGATCAATCATTGAGCATTACTACACAAGAGACAAAAACATTTCTGTCTTTGTATTTTGAAGAGATTGTATAAAGGGGAATGGGACCCATTTCTTCAAACGCTAAAATATTTTTTTTCGACTTATAGATTGTAATCGACCCCCTCTCCCTCCCGGGACCCCCCCTCCCCCCACGGGGGCTGTGCCACTGAATGAAGTGTCTTTAGGCCATTCCCATAGGGGGGATATTAACCATGTTCTTATGCACAGTATAATTGTAAATGGGCTGATTCAACAATGTCATGCTCATAACTGTACCTGAACTGCAACAGGGAGCTGCTGCTTTTTCTTTCCTAAACCTTACTATCGTCATTCTCCTCTACTTCTTTTGTATGTTTGTCACACTCTTATGACCCGTTATTTCCGGGACGCCTTGAAAGTCGAAGCAGACGTTGTGCTGTTGAAGCTAGAGAGGTGAGCAAAGTAATCCTGATTCCCTGTAATGACTTCTCTGTTGACATCCACCGCTTCGCGCTCATAAGCCCTTATGTAGTTGCGGGCGCCGTAAAACTTCTACTAAAACTAAACTTGTTTGTAATCGTAAGCGAGTTTCAGATACGTTAGTTATCATAAAAGCAATTTTTGTTGTCGAGTTCTACTTTGTATCGGTCATGATCTGCAGCAGGTGTGTTTTTAAAAAAAATAGTTTACAAGTTTCATCAGTCTGGTATATATATATATATTCTTTGTTTGGCTTGTTTTGTTTTGTTTTGTTTTCGATTTTTGTTTCGTTTTGTTTTGTTTGTTTTGGTTTGTTTGTTGCTATTTGTTGTTTGTTTGTTTGTTTGTTTGTTTGTTTGTTTGTTGTTGTTGTTGTTGGGTTGTTGTTTGTTTTTTGGTGGGTTTTTGTGTGTGTGGTTGTTTTTTGTTTTGTTTTTGGGGGGGGGAGAGAGAGAGAGAGAGAGAGAGAGAGAGAGAGAGAGAGAGAGAGAGAGAGACGCAAACCACACCAGAGCACCCGCCAACCACCCACTGAAAAAAAGGGGGGGGGGGGGGGGTTTAAAGAAAATGTTTTACTAAGGAGAGAGTAGATCCATTCAGGTTAGGCAGACAGTAGGGCAATATCGAAATCGAACAGTGAGGTTTGCGTGTCAGAGTGTCGTCGTTCAATATTATAGAGATTCCTTGGGGAACTAGCACATGTGGTGTTAATCCATTTTGATGTTAATTACCTTCACAGCTCGACCTGTGTTTTCGATCCGCTCAGGTCTACCCTTATATTGGGCATATCATGGTATAGGTTGAAACCCCATTTCCATGACAGTACGAATTCTATAAATCCTGAAGAGCCCAGAAAGAAATGCTTCTGTTAATAGATAGGACGCACTCATCTTACTTTTGCAAAATCTTGGTGTTTTACCACCCTGCGTTCTCGCACACAAATATATACGGTAGTATACACACACTCGCACACGCACTCACTCACACACACACACACACACACACACACACACTCACACACACATACACACACACTTATACACACATACACACGCACATACACACACACTCACACACACATACACACACATACACACACTCATACACACACATACATACACACATAAACACACACACATACACACACAAACATACACACACACTCTCACACACACTCACACACACATACACACACACACATACACACACACACATACACACACACTCTCACAAAAACACACAAACATACACACACACATGTGCGCTCACACACACACATACATACACATGCACGTTCATCGCGCGCTTGGACACACTCATACACATACGTACATATCATATATTTTGTATCGAAAAAGTTCAAAATAATTCCCCTCTGTAGGATTTCAGTGTGTCAACTATTTTTAAAGAATCCATAATAATATTGTAGTTTGAGGGTTGACCTAATGAAAATAAAAACCTGTGAGATCACCTTTCGAGGAAGACAGAGAGACAGAGAGAGAGAGAGAGAGAGAGAGACAGAGA
>NW_004798152.1:51369-52880 GCF_000002075.1 Aplysia californica
CTCGTTTCCTTTTCCTAAAAATATGTATCGCAGGATCGCAGGTATCTGATTCTGAAGGAGGAGGAAAAACCCTTACACCCTTGTTCGTACAATAATATATTATATAGTAAACACAATTCCTTCGCGCACCCGACCCGCAATTTCCCGCGTGTAGAGTATAGCCTGGTGGTGGACTAGCCAGGTTGGGCTGTCCCGGGTCCGCGGGGTTGACTCCTGCACAAGTCCCATCACAGACGATGAGCAGTGGTGCGGACAGCGGAAATAACCCTTGTCAGACGGGCCAGCTGCCAGCAGACAAAGCGCCCGACTTGTTCGTCCTCTCGTGACGTCACTCATCTGGGACAGAAGGACAGAGATTTGTCTTGCTTTTGTAGATAGATCTTGTTTTCTGCGTGATTCCTCGTACTTAAACTTGGGTGAGGTTTGTTGTTGTTGTTTTGTTTTTTTGTTTTTTTACGATATTGACAGTGGGGTTTTTTACGTGATTCGTATTCAGGCTAAGGTGAAGGTCTGTCTATGATATGGCCACCGTTTTTAACATGATTCGTATTTAAACTAGTTTTGTAGATCATTTTCAACATGATTCGTCGCTCGTAAATAAAGTTTATGGCTTCTTTATGCTGAGAACACATGTTGTGTTTATTGATTTCAAACTGCCCAATCAAATGTTTTGGTCAGGTGATATTAAATATAGTGTATTATTCTATCATTACCATTTTACAAGTATGCATTATAATGATGACGGTGTCGTGATGGGGCTGTATAGGCGCTTCACCGTCGCACGCTCGAGACCCGAGTTCGATTCCCCGTGTGAGGAAAATTTGTATTTAATTTAGTATCTCGGTTTTTTTGTTGGGATGTTTATCCGTCTCAGCCCAGGTTAACCCTGAAAGGAAGGATTGAACCTCCCCCCCACCCCACCCTCCCCTAAAAAATTGAAAAAAATGCCTTGATGGGGATGTTAAAAATCTACATTAAAGAAGGATTTTAAAACTGATCATAATTATATTTCACTAGTAGATTAATATATCATCAAGAAATATCCGTGTAGGTACTCGATGTGTCTTCCAAATAAATGACAATAATAAGGATATCGTAGTAACTCCCATATCTTCATTATTTTTTTAACATTTTGACGGGAAATACATGCTTGCAACTAGAAACGTATGTTATGCTGAAAATGGTAAAGTTTACATATTATTATGATATTATAAACTAAGCGTGCTGCGGAAAGGCAGGGAATGGGTCGACGGATTGTAAGAGTTAAGTCCCCCTCGCCCCCTCCTTCCCAACTCCAAATGGAATGGACACGTTAACCCCACCATTATTATTGTTTATATTTCGGGCAAGAATGTTATGATGCCGAGAACCAGAGAAGACTCGCCCTATGGGCACTTAATTTAGAGAGTTAAGGAAACAATTTTGTCTTTGGTCTGACGGGTTTTGGATGCACCCAATTGTCATTATCCAGTTAAAATGACTTTAAGATATTGCCCATAATACCCTACCCC
>NW_004798152.1:53530-54546 GCF_000002075.1 Aplysia californica
TGTGTGTGTGTATGTTTGTGTTTGTGTGGGTGTGGGTGTATGTTTCTTTTTGTTGTTGCTGTTGTTGCTGTTGTTGTTGTTGTTGCTGTTGTTATTGTTGTTGTTGTTGTTTTTGTTGTTGTTGTTACTGTTGTTGTTGTTGCTGTTATTGTTGTTGTTACTGCTGTTGTTGCTGTTGTTGTTTTTGTTACTGTTGTCGTTGTTGCTGCTGTTTTTGTTGTTGTTGTGGCTGCTGTGGGTGCTTTTGTTATTGTTTTTGTTGTTTTAGTTATTGTTTTTGTTCTTGTTGTTGTGAGATGGTCTCATATTGTACATTTTCTGTCTTATGATTTGACAGACCTGTGATAATTCTGCATTGTTCAACGTTTGGAGTGTTCCAGAGATAAGACGTGAATTTTTTAAAATCCCTTGTTATCATTATTATTGTTATTATCATCCTTATAGTAATAATTATTAACATTATTTATGTGTGTCTATTCACACCCAATCCTCCTTCTTTTGCCTTGTACAGTGTAGGAAGTAATACAAACGTTGACTCTTCCGACGCAGAAAATGGAACAAAATGTGGGAATTCAACTTCTTCAAACAGAGAAAGCGATTTCCACTTTAATTTGTACGCAGTCTATGTCTGTCATCCGATTTTTGCACGTCTCAAACAACCATATTACTAAGCTCCACTTTAACGTATTTGTATAAAATTAACGTCATACCTAGAAGAAATGAAAGTTCCATACAATACATAGTCAGTTTTTTTGGTGGATAAAATGGATTTGCGGGGAGGTAGGATTTTTATGAGTGTAAATAAAAGAGAAATGCCGGTGCTCCAGTTAACTTTTGCAGTTTGAAAACAGCAACAACAACAACAACAGTGTTATGCATTAAGCAATTTTTCTGTACAGCTATCGATTCATCTAATTATTTTTGTCTATCTATCTATCTATCTATCTATCTATCTATCTATCTATCTATCTATCTATCTATCTATCTATCTATCTATCTATCTTCTATCTATCTAT
>NW_004798152.1:56698-57881 GCF_000002075.1 Aplysia californica
ATTTGTTTAAACACCCATTTTTTTTTCTTAAAATGTTGGCTTTTTGTCGTGTTAAAATCATTACCAGAGACCTTAATGAAATTGTTTTGCTTTAAGGTGAAGCTTTAACTTCGAGTAGCGGTTACAATAATGCTAAAAAAAATGTATTTGTAGAAGTTTTACGGCTGCATTGACACTATTTAACCATTTAGGAAGCGGGCTGATTCGACCTTTGCTTGCAAGGCCAAACACGGATGAGAGGAAAACAATTCCCATGCGGGCAAACTGAGACACTAGATAAAATTCTACCCATACGAACATCGAGCTCACACTATCTGTGTGCATCGGCAAAACACTTTATCGCTGGGCCATAGACACTACTTAGTGAGCAAACTCTGCCTGTTAGTTAGGCATTATGAAAAACCCAAGTCAAATGCGTGAGAAAAAATGGACTCGCTGTTAAAATGTTTAAATCAATTTTGCCCCCTTGTAACCGTTTTATTATTTCCATATATAAGGAACACTGGAGGGGAAAAATGAGATGGTTAGCATTAATTTTCACTGCAAAATAAATGCTTGTAGAATAGTCGAGTTTCAATTCTTCAACTGCGGCAACGACAAAAGATTACAATTACATTCGTCATTGTTATCTCCACCGTACCATCAAGTTAGTATTAATATCATCATCATCATCATCATCATCATCATCATCATCATCATCATCATCATCATCATCATCATCATCCTCATCATCATCAGCATCATCACCATCATCGTCATCATCATCATTATCATTTATGTATCGAAATTAGATGATAATGTTTATATTAAAACAGTTTTCCATATAACCTTCACAAAAAAATCTACAAAAACAAAGCTGCTGTTAAGCAACGCTTGAAACCAAACTAAATCCCTCCCACTGAATCCTTGAAGCAAGGGACGGGTGGATAAGCTCAGCAAAAAGTCACCAGCGAGCGACCGGTCGTCTCAGCTTTATTTCTGTCCTCAGCTGCTTTCATTTTCTTTTTATTCCAATCGCTAGAGCTTTTTTCCAGAATTAGAACTCATTTCCGGCCCAGCTACCCATCCGGTGCCATTTGTCAGCCAAATAAATCTGTATTTTTTTTCTTCTTTTACAGAACAAGCCTTTCAATCATGACCCAGCAGGCAGCTTGATCTCTCTCTCTCTCTCTCTCTCTCTCTC
>NW_004798152.1:60342-62429 GCF_000002075.1 Aplysia californica
TGATAATAATGATAATAATAATAGTAATAATAATATTAAACATCATCTTCATAATCATCAACATCATTATCATCATCATCATCTTCATCATCATCATCATCATCATCATTATCATCATCTCAATAACATATCCTATGCAGCTACGAGATTATTCAAAACGTCAGCAACACCCGCTCCATGAATTTTAAAGTCTGAGAGAACAAAACAAAACAAAACAAATATAAAATAATATCCCATTCATGTCTTCTTCCCTGTACACTGAAACATCATTAACGGCTTGAAGTTTAACATAAAAAGAACATGTCTTGCTTTGAAGC
Source organism: Aplysia californica (assembly GCF_000002075.1). Lineage (NCBI taxonomy): Eukaryota > Metazoa > Mollusca > Gastropoda > Aplysiida > Aplysiidae > Aplysia > Aplysia californica. The sequence goes on from NW_004798152.1 coordinate 60,660, forward strand.
TCATCCGATTCCCAATTCGTGATGTTTCTCAATACCAGTATGTCTCACTGCGCGGAGAAATCAAGCGCACATCTTGGGCTGAGGGAGCTCTTGATATCTTTTTAAAGCTTTTTTGTTTGTGTGTTTGTTGTTGTCTTTTCTGTGTCTTCCTCTTGATAAAAAATATGCACCTATCTTGAATGGAAGTCGAGATAGGTGCCATTTAAGGTGGTGGGAGTTGCCTTTTATCAGGGGTAAAAATAGCGAGAAAATGGCCACCGAAGTTTGGTGACTTTTAAAACTTGAGTTGTCTTGGAAGCTGCAAATTTACTTCTTTTGTTTACTTTTATATCATTGGCTTTCAGTAAAAATCCACCCGGAAATGTGTTCTCAAAATGATATAAAAGGTGTTGAGCCAAAACAAAATTCTCTAATAATTAATTGGAAAAGAGTCTGGAAAATGTTGTATCTTATGAGTGCATTATTTTACGAGGGCCTGATTTCCCCCACAATGCCTCACTTGTGAAACTGTAGAAGCTGCAGTTTTTAAGCGTGTGTGTAATGAGAAGCTCCACAAACGAAAGGGATGCGCTTGAGTTACAACCTGAGTACGTGGCGGAGGCTTAGTGAAGTGGATTTTTAAAAATAATTTATAATTCGTTTATTTTTCTTTGTTTCTAATTTTTCAATCTTGTGGGTTTTTAAAAGTTTTTTTTTGCGGGGGTGGATGGAGGTGAGGGCACATGACAGCTAAAATGTTGCTCTAATAGAAATCAGTTAGATATAATGACCGTATGTTCCACATGTTATTTTGAATTAATTGTCAAAATTTACTTTTTAATGGGGGGTGGTGGTGAGAGAAAATGTGGAATTAGAGAGAGAGAGAGAGAGAGAGAGAGAGAGAGAGAGAGAGAGAGAGAGAGAGAGAGAGAGAGAGAGATGAGGGTTGGGTCGGGAAGAGAGAAACGTTGAAATGAAATTACAATCGACTGTTTTTATATAAAGTTCCCACACACCATCTGTTAGGTTCCACTGATTGATCAACATCGGTAATGAAGTTTTCGGCTGACTGAATTTCTTTCAAAACAAGGAAAACCTGATTAGTAACATGTTCTTGACTGGCCGTTGTACCTGGTGTCTTTTACAGATCGGTGAGTACACGACGCCGTGCTCTTCTGCGCACGTGAATTACAATTTAGATATATAGAGAGATAGATAGAGAGAGACATTAAAAAAAAGAGTAAGTAAGATAGTATCTGATATCTGATGGATGGATGGATGGATGGAGGGATGGGTGGGTGAATGGATGAATGGATGGATGGATGGATGGATGGATGGATGGATGGATGGATGGGTTGATGGATGGGTGGATGGATGGATGGATGGATGGATGGATGGATGGATGGATGGAATGATGGATGGATGGATGGATGGATGGATGGATGAATGGATGGTTGGATGGACGGATGGATGGATGGATGAGTGGATAGACGGCTTGGTTCTTATAAAATACTAAGATCGATATAAATACATATACATGGGAGTGCATTTATACCTATAAATATGCTACATATATGTAAAGTGTGTGTGTGTGTGTGTGTGTGTGTGCGTGTCTGTAATAGTGTGTGGTTACATAATAATGTATATGTATACGTGAATATTATGTATACATGTATATAGAGAAAAAGAGGGAGAGGGAGTTGGAGAGACAAAGAGAGAGAAAGAGACAGACAGACAGAGACAGAGAGAGAGAGAGAGAGAGTGATTGACACAGTTGACCACTCTGAAGGC
>NW_004798152.1:63034-65006 GCF_000002075.1 Aplysia californica
ACAAAACAACAAACAAACAAACAAACAAACAAACAAACAAACAAACAAACAAACAAACAAAAAATTATTATGAAAAATTGAATCAGTTTTTAAAAAAAAACAATAAAAAAAATTAGAAGTCAGTTCGGCTTAATTTTCTTTGAAATAATTGATGAAGTGGATTTGGGTGAAAACAACACGTTCAGGGAAAGTTAACAAGATTAATGACCTGTTCATTCTTCTGATGGTGTTATTCTTTTTGTTGAACCCCCCCCCACTATCCCCAGTTCCTCACCACAGACCTGTGGTAACATTCTTTGGTCCTTTGCCAAGTTGTATCCGCAGCAAACGTTGACATCTCGTGACCTAAATAGCAGGCAAAGTCTGGTATGTGAGGAAACGATCCGATTAACAGGCAGTACGAAAAAAAAAAAGACGAAACTAAAACAAAAAACAGAAATCGACCAGAGTGTCGTTTGAGAAGAAAATAGGGCAATCCGATCGCCCCCCCCCCCCCGCCAAAATAAGGGGGGGAAATAGATCATTCCAGACTCTTAACTGTCGTGACCCGTCAATTCTGATCTAGCTGAAAGTTGTGACATATTGTTCACGTCAGTTAACTCTTTGAGGATGAAGCGAACACAAGGTATGTTTGATTCGTCACATTTCGAAACGTCGTATACAATTACTCAGAAATACAAATATCCGTATTATTTTTACTATGCGCATGTTCATACGTGTCTATTTACGTTTCAGATAAAAACAAAATAAAACATTAAAAATCCTGAATCAATGTCGCGGTAAAGTTTCTCTTTTAAAGTACCCTAAAAAAAGCGAGTTTTCAATAGACCAGAACGCGTGACCTCAGTGAGTTCAATCATCTGTTGTGAGCTACTCGCAGATTCTATTGTTGTCTTGTTTCTTTGTTTACGGGTTGGTAATTTTACTGTGAAGTATTTCATTGCTTTGAATTGTACTCTGAGCAAGTAGTTCGACCAGATTGTCAGAACAAGTAGGCCATTCTGATGGGAGCACTGCCATGAAGTCAATTGTATTTTTAGTAGAGTTTTTACGGCGCTCACAACTGCATAATATCATATGAGCGCCAAGGGGTTGACGTCAAAAGAGAAGTCCTTACATGGAATCAGGCTTACTCTGCTATCCTCTGTAGTTTCAACAGCACAAAATCTACTTCCACTATCAAGGCTCCCCGGAAATACCGGGTCTCAAGAGTGTGACAAACATACAAAAAAGTAGAGGAAAATGACGATAGTAAGGATTAGGAAAGAAAAAGCAACAGTCCCTTGTTGCAGTTCAGGCACAGTTATGAGCATGGCATTAATGAATCCGCCTTTTTACAAGTCTACTGTGCATAAGACCAAGTTAATGCCCCCACCCCTTGGGAATCGCCTAAAGACACTTCAGTCAGTGACACTGCTCCGGGAGGGGGGTGGTGTGCCATGGAGTCATCGAGATGCCGCTTCGCCGACAAAGCTGAGGAGCTAATACTATTGAAATTTTAGATGTATCACTCTCATTCTCTTCTGTGATTTGTTCTTATACAAATGAACTACAGTATCAGATCTTATTGTATTCAATTTATTAATCCGAATATCATGCCAATTCACATCGAGTACGTGTGTGTAAAACAAAATTGAGAGATACTAAATATACCCATTCCCTAATATCTTAAGGAAGTTTGATCTACTCCAACTGGAAAAATTAAAATAATATGATTGAGCAATAGATGCTGGAATGTTGTATCCGTCTCAGCCCGGGTTAGCCCAGACAAGATGGGTCGGAGGCACGCCTCCTGAATGATCTAAATTTTCGCAATGCGGCCATAACAACATCTACATAAATGTGTAATTTACCTATTACATAAGTTGTATATTTGTAACTAGATTATAAATAGTTATGAATGCGAAGTGTGTGTGTGTGCGTGTGTGTGTGTGTGTGTGTGTGTGTGTGTGTGTGTGTGTGTGTGTGTGTG
>NW_004798152.1:65542-66905 GCF_000002075.1 Aplysia californica
TGTGTGTGTGTGTGTGTGTCAGTTTGTCGGTGAAAAGCATTCTGCTTTGAAACAAGGGTGACAATAAGGACTAAGGCTGTCTGTCTGCACTCAGCTGTTTCTGTTGTTGATTGACGTCTGTGGTGTAAAAGTTAGAAACTTCGCCGCTGCATGCAGAAGACATGAGTTCAATTGTCATGTGCGGAAATAGTGGGCGGGTGCGTGTGTGTGCGTGTGTATGTGTGTGTGTGTGTGTGTGTGTGTGTGTGTGTGTGCGTGTGTGTGTGTGTGTGTGTGTGTGTGTGTGCTTGTGATTGTGTGTGTTTGTTTGTGTGCTTTTGCTTTTGTTTTTTAGAGGGAGAGGGGGCGTTATTAGATTATTAATGATCTCTTGTCTGTCCGTCTCTCTTGAAGGACATTTTATCCCTCACAGCCTGGCTAGGACCTGAGAGAAAGATTCAACACAGCTCGCCTCCTGAATGATGTAATGTGTGTCGAATAGGGCATAAACATGTGCAATAACAAAACAACGATAACTGACTAGTGATGTCGTTGTTGATGTTGTCATTATTGGTGTTGTTGTTGAAGTTGTAGCAGTGGGTGCTTGGTGGGTGCTCAGGTGTGGTTTGCGCCTACTGTCCTATCTAACATCTATTGTCGTTATCTATTCCCCTTCTTTTCTCTGCGCATTACTCTCTAGAAACACCTCTTGTGTTCGTTGCGTATATAACATATTTGCGTTCCAAGCTCTGGAAAACGCATACTGAAACTTTTTTTAAAAATCGAAGCTGTTATTGGGGGTGTTCGTCCTGTCGCTTTGACTAAAGGCATTGTATCTTTATAGATGTCTCGTAAGAGTGCGCGCTATTTTAGTGTAATGAGCATTGGAAGAAGCACTTACCCGAAGATAAATTATTTCTTAATTTAAACCTGAATTTATAGCACACTTTTTAAAACTCCTTTTTAGGTACCAACCGATAAGCAAACAACCACAGGCTAAAGAGGAAGCCACCTAATTGAAGTTATTAGAACTTAATGTCAGCCTGAACAAGCATTTTATTCAAATTGAAAGCGCTCTAACTTGTTTAAACTTTGAATTGTATAGCCCCCAATGATTAACCCAATCAGGGCTTCATTTTACCTAACGATTGACAGCGAGTATCGAGCAGTTAGGTGGAAATTGTGCAATGCATTGAGATGAGGCGCGGAGACTCACCGTCTATCAATGCAACCTGTGCAGTTTAGGTACTGAATAATAGCCCCATTTATACTCTCAGCGCATTGAAAGCGTTCGTAATATATTGTGTGTGTGTGTGGACAGTATGTATGTAAAGATCCTTATACGGGGTGCCCACTACGGATGGGATCAGCCGATCGCCCGACT
>NW_004798152.1:71416-76323 GCF_000002075.1 Aplysia californica
GCTGGATAACTGTTTTGTTCAACACAATAATCTGATCTTTTGAACCGGGGAATGAAAGATTTGTCACATTAAAGTCGAACAATAGCCTGATACATTAGCCAGAAGTTATGAGGTCTATAAAAGTAAAAGCACGTTTCATTTGCCTAATTGCTGAGTTCAATGAGATCATTAATAAATCATTTTGGTGACCGAGTCCTCAACACGCTATAAACACAACTGCCGAGCTAGTATTCTCCATAGTGGCACGGTGGCACGCATGACTGTGGGTCAGATGGACTGACCTCGCCGGATGAGTCTAGCCCACGTGCAATAGATCCGTGATCCCTGGGGCAAGCGAGAGAGATGAGTTGGACGATGGAGGAAGAGGTATACGTCAGTGGCAATCATTAACCGTAAGGATTTGGTCAGGTTGCAGGCAACAGCTTGTGATCATTTGACCGGGGAACAGCGATTGTGCTTCTAGAAGCTAATACCGCAGCTTGATGGTATTCATAATGGTACCGATTCTCAGTGTTATCAAAGGTGATACACAACACAATGTTTCATTCCTCTCTTTGGGCCTATTAAAAATGCATTCACAAAATCCAAAAGCCGGTGGCGCCCTCTTCGATGAAGCGTGGACTTTTCGAACAGAGTTTCCCTGCTTCAGTAGAAAAAAAAACTAGGTTTAGAATAAATTAGAATTCAAATTTAGGAAGAACGCCTTTTTAAAATTGTTACACTGACAAAAAGCCTCTTTTCATGCGGAAGCGGAGACTGTTTTCGTGATTAATTTGGCTTTTGAATGAGAGGCGAGATGTTAATAGAATTAAAATAAATAAATGAATAAAAACTACGCTCGGAGCGAATCTAAACACCTGATTTTAGACCGATAAACAGACGTCGATCTGCGCGCACAAGGAGGTGCTTTTCCTATTCTTCTTCTGGAGAAACAAAAGAGAGCTTCAAAACAGTGACTACAGCGCCATCTGAAACAATGCGAGAACTTTTGGGGACAGTGTTTTAGCTAAATAAAACATGTTGTCGTGTACGATCTCTGATGTTATTGTCTTGTTTTACAACTTACCAGATTTGGTTTGATCGATGAATGGAAACGACCCTTAGAAGTCTTGGGGTTGCTCTTTTAGCATTTAATAATCTCTCTGAAATTCATCTCCCTATGAGTGTAGGCAGTGAACAGGTTCTGTCTTTCTTGCTCATGAGCCTAGATATATCGATGCAGTCTCCTGCTTTTTTTAAATTTTAATGTACTATTTTCTTTGCTCTCCTCGTCCTCAGCTCGGTCTATTTCCTTTTCAAATGCATCAGGGCGGAGCCATTGTTTGATAGGTTTAAAAAAATGTATTTTAAAAAAAAAAGAAAAAAAAGAAATCTTATGTTTGGAGTTACCCTACAAAAAGAAAAAAAAAAGTTCAAATTCACGGTGATTTGTCAAAGCTCTAGGTATAAAAAAATAGAGTCGAAATACAACCTACCTCACCATACTGTTAATTATTCGAAACTATAATTGAGTCCACCTGACGATGACGTCAGAGTCGCTTTTTCCCAGTGCTGCCGCCTGTGATGTGGCTAGCTTGACCCGGAAACAAACAAATCTGCGCAGCGCAAAGCAGAGACAAGGTACTGTGTGATACAAACATAATATTCAGGAGCCTTAAAATAGTCTCCATTCGTCTCATTTAGACTGACTGACGATTTATGATTTTATTTTGTTGCAAGTGAGGTAAAACTCTTACTAAAGCTAAATGTCTAACTGCAATATTATATTATATTGAGCTACTATTGCTGTTGTCATACAGTATGAGCCACATAAACACGATGATCGACTGTCTTTTGGTGAAGGAAAAAAACCCCCAAGGATGAACCGATTGGAATGAGATAGGTAAGATACGGAAGTATGGGAATCGCCCCCCCCCCCCCCCTCTCCCACACACACACAACAAAACAAAAAATACCCCCCCCCAAAAAAAAAAACCAAAAAAAAAAACCACAACAAAAACAAAAATAAAACAAACAAAAAAACAACAATAAAAAATACCAACAACAAACAAAAAAGAAAAAAACAAAACAAAAAAAACAACAACAACAACCCACAACCACAAGAAACACCTTCAATATCTGGGACAAATAACCTGGGTTCTTAAAATGATAGTATAATCTGACCACGCTATCGCTGCTCGCTACTCAAGAACAGTTATGGGATTTTCTTCTACCTTCTACACCGACCAGTAACTGACTGGTGGAAACCAACGTTGTCCCATAAACTCCGATTAACCACTCGGTCCACCATCTGCCTATGTGGGTTGTTGGTGGGTGCCTTGGTTTTGAGGTTTCCTCGTTTTTCTTTAACCAGCTTCCATCATCCTAAATGCCCTTCATTCTTTACGTCCGTTGTACAATACTCTCTAGTAACATCAAATGCCACTAGTTGTTCAGCAAGATTATACGACCTATGACTAGGACAGAGTAATAATATGACCTAATTGTGATGAAAGTGCCGTAAACATCGTACTAAGACTAAACTAAACTAAGAAAGCAACGATATACCGTAAACTGCTATTAACCACTCGTCCACCATCTGTCCATGTGGGCTGTTGGTTGGTACTCTTATGTGTAGATTGTTCGTTTTCCCTTATCCAGCATCTATCATCCATACCTCTTTTCCTTCATTTTTTGCATGTTACTCTCTAGGAAAATCTTTTACCTTCGGCAAAATTATAATCTGACCTCTGACCGGAGCATGATAATATGACCTATTTGTGTTGCAATTACCGTAAAACTTTCACTAAAATTAAACCAAGAAACCAACGTTCCACCGTAAAGCGCTATTAAGCACTCGCCCACCATCTGTCCATGTGGGATAAATCAAGGGAATGGGCCAGCAATAAATTGGTCTACGTCAGCGGCCAGCGGCCCGGCGAACATTACCCTCAGTGATAACGGCACGACGATCTGCCCTGCTATTGATTTATTAATAAACACTGGCAACTGAAGCAGCCTCCAATCATGGGCAAGTGATCGTATTCCGCTCTCTCTAGACCCGTGCCTCCAGTAACAGCCTCATCTCCCTCCCCGTTCCTTGTCTCTGTTTTGTTTCGTTAATCAACGCGCGATGGTAAATATTTGTCCGCAAGTGTCGTCCCGAATGTTGCACTATGTCGCTCTCACTCTTGGGAATAATGTTGTTTGATGGGCCACTGATTCCGCTTGGTCCTGTCTACAATAATGACGAAGCTTGGATATTTTCGTTCGGGTTGTTTGGGTTTTTGGCGATGTTTTTTTAAATCAGCGAATTCCTTTGCTCCATCATTCAAATTATATTTTTGCTTTAGCTGAGATATCGATTGATTCCGTGACGGGTCGAAGTGGTTACCAAAAATCATTTGCATGGAATAATGATACAGCTGTTTTGATATTGGAATATAGGAGTCTACTTCTCCCCCTGCTGACGGATGCCGGCAGTACTGTACTTTGGTGGACTAACTGAACACTTGAGTCGCTCCTAAAAATACCACTGTCTGGAGCTGATCGAAGAGTAAACGCTCTCGTGCTGCTAAATCGATGGCAAATAGCAGAACAGCAAAAAACAACAGAACAGCCGCATTAGCAACAGCAAAACAACGATAAAGAGTACAGAATCAAAGCTAGAGATTTGTATAAATTGTACAAATGTATTTGTTGAGTGTAATAGCCTTTTATTCTTTTAAAATGTTTTACCGTGCATTCATGCACGTCTTCTTTTATTATTTCATGTTTCATCTACTTGTACCTCTAATGTTGTTTTTTTTAAATTCTGTGGCGTCGGTGGCTTAGCGGTTAGGCTCTCAGACTCGCAACCGTAAGATCATGGGTTCGAATCCCGTCAGGGACTCAACGTTGTGTCTTTGTGAAAGGCACTTTACACGAACTTTCCTCACTTCATCAAGGTGGGAATGGGTACCTTGCTATATTTATATATATATAATATATATACATAAAATAATATATATAATAAACAATGAAATATCTTGTCAGTTTGTGAGTGTATGAGCGCTTAACAAGCTGCTTGCACTTATTCTTCCCTGGACGCTGAGAATGTTTCTGAGTGTTCTATGGTCTGTTGGGGTAAATATATAGTTTAAAGCGCATAGACCTTGCTGTAGAGCGGGGGTATGCGTTATACAAAGGCTATTTATTATTATTAATATGAAGCATCTTGAAGATATTTTTCAGGTTGAAAAACTGAGCTTTTGTTCTTCTTGAGTGCCTGTCTGTTCTTTCTTTTAATAATTGATGTACAGCTAAATAGCCGCCCTTATCACCAAAGCGGAAAGGTTCAAGGCGGAGTGCGGAGTTGGCGGGTGCTCTGGTATGTGCCGCTTCTTCTTTCTAGTCAAACAACTATCGTTCTTATATCCCCTCCTTTTCGTATTTTATTATGTTACTTTTTTGTAACACCTCTAATCTTTGGCTCTTTTCTGAACAATTTGTGTTGTAACTGCGGGAAATTCTTATTCAAACTGAAACTAAAGTAGTTGAAAACTAAAAAAATCCAAGTTTCTTAGAATAAAGTTTGAAATATAGTGTACGAAAAAGAACTAACAAATAATATTACAACGCTTGCTTTACAAAGCTCTCTGAATTGTTGGATATCATAATTAAATTATGAATATGAGAAATACGTTTAATGCTTTTATGGAATATCGTTGAAGGGCATTGCTTTGTTGTCTATCGAGGTACCAGTGCGTTTTGTCCCCTTGTTGGGACCTTATTTCCCAGGAGTGTATCTGCTTCTTTCTTATGGGATATATCCGGAGAAAGCTCTCTAGCAATCTGTTGTGAATCGGTTAAGGGCTTTGTCGTTGCGCGCAGAAGACTGGAGTGCGATCCCAGAGTTGGGAGAATTTTTCTCGAATATATAATTATAT
>NW_004798152.1:77060-81077 GCF_000002075.1 Aplysia californica
ACACACACACGCACACACCCACACACACACACACGCACACACGCAAACACACACACACACACGTACAGGGAGAGAGGGGGAAGGTAGATAGATAGATAGATAGATAGATAGATAGATAGAGAGTAAGAGGCAGAGAGAAAAACACCCCTACTCATCTTTCCGACCGACCCTTCTCCCCCCTTCTAACCCGCACTTCTTCCTGTGTCTCGGCAGAGCTCTTACAGCCATTGTCTCTCATTACTTTTCCCCTCTCGCTCCATCTCCCTGTTGCTATCTTAACTCCGCTCTACAGGAAGGTCAGGTCAGAATGGACGACATTAAAATTCCCTGCCGTCAGCTTGAAAGGTACGAAGCCTGTAGCCAAAGGGAGTGCAGAACTTAGTGCGTGCGAGCGTTTATGCGTTCTTTGGTTATTAGTTAGTTAGTTAGCAAGTTAGTTAAGAGAGAGAGAGAGAGAGAGAGAGAGAGAGAGAGAGAGAGAGAGAGAGAGAGAGAGAGAGAGGAGAGACTGAGACAGAGACAGAGACAGAAACAGTGAGACATACAGACAGACAGAGTCACACATAGAGACACACATACATACATACATACATACATACATACATACATACAGACAGACAGACAGACAGACCGACTGACAGACAGACAGACAGACAGGCAGACAGGCACAGAGACAGAGACAAAGAGAGAGAGACAGAAACGGAGTCAGAGACAGACAGATCGACATACAGACACATTTAATACGATATATACGGAGACATTCTGTTTACAACAAATGACGCTAGCTTTCTTCAATGACGTGTTCATCTCACATAGCATGATCTCTATAGTTGTTGTTTAGAACCTCCCCCCCCCCTCAAAGGCAAACAATACACAGTAAAACAGTTGGCATTATCATATCTCCTGACTTTTCGTACATGTGTTGCGATGCTTTGATAGACCTTATACTTCTTCAAAGATTACAATAGAAATGGTCACATCTATGTTTTTTCGTCAGTGAGTTGCTATGTTTTGATAAAACTCCCCTTCCCCCAGAGTCAAAACTACAGCAGGGAGTATCATATCCCTGATTCTTCGTGTGCGAGCCGACAGGTTTTGAATTTCTAATTGCATTGTGTGCCTTTGGAAAGGCAGGGAGAAATTGAGAGTGGAGAACAAAATCGTACTGGAATGAGCTCATTTGATCTGAAACGTGAAATTCCTCTGGGTGTTTGGTGCCGGTCGATAGATAACGGTTTGTTATCGCCTGGTATGGTGGGAACTACTGGAGACTCCTCTAGGGACGTCCCACTGTGGTTGTCTATGTTAGAGGAGAGTAACAGTATGTTAGAGGGAGTATGTTAGAGAGAGAGTATGTTAGAGGGAGTATGTTAGAGAGAGTATGTTAGAGAGAGTATGTTAGAAAAGTGAGTATGTTAGAGAGAGTATGTTAGAGGGAGTATGTTAGAGGGAGTATGTTAGAGGGAATATGTTAGAGGGAGTATGTTAGAGGAGAGTATGTTAGAGGGGAGTATGTTAGAGGGGAGTATGTTAGAGAGAGAGTATGTTAGAGGGGAGTATGTTAGAGAGAGAGAGTATGTTATAGAGAGAGTATGTTAGAGGGAGTATGTTAGAGGGAGTATGTTAGAGAGAGTATGTTAGAGGGGAGTATGTTAGAGAAAGAGTATGTTAGAGGGAGTATGTTAGAGGGGAGTATGCTAGAGGAGAGTATGTTAGAGGGGAGTATGTTAGAGGGGAGTATGTTAGAGAGAGAGTATGTTAGAGGGAGTATGTTAGAGAGAGAGTATGTTAGAGGGGAGTATGTTAGAGAGAGAGTATGTTAGAGTGATAGTATGTTAGAGGGAGTATGTTAGAGAGAGAGTATGATAGAGAGATAGTATGATAGAGAGAGAGAGAGAGAGAGAGAGAGAGAGAGAGAGAGTATGTTAGAGGGAGTATGTTAAAGAGAGAGTATGTTAGAGAGAGTATGTTAGAGGGAGTATGTTAGAGAGAGAGTATGTTAGAGAGAGTATATTAGAGAGAGTATGCTAGAGTGGAGTATGTTACAGGGGAGTATGTTAGAGAGAGTATATTAGAGAGAGTGTGATAGAGGGGAGTATGCTACAGGGGAGTATGTTAGAGAGAGTATTAAAGAGAGTATATTAGAGGGGAGTATGTTACAGGGGAGTATGTTAGAGACAGTATATTAGAGAGAGTATATTAGAGAGAGTATGTTACAGGGGAGTATGTTAGAGAGAGTATATTAGAGAGAGTATATTAGATAGAGTATGTTTAAGGAAAGTACGTGAGAGGGGAACGGACCATTAAGATGGACGTGCTGGAGCTCAAAAGGTTCGGGCGGATGGGGGGGGGGGGGTAGAGACAGAGAGAATTAAGTACTATAATAACACTTTCTATTCCACAAATGCTACCCAAATAAACATATATAATGGATTCACTGAGAAGAAAATCGAGCTACAAAAGCCGGGCACGAGCGCCATAGAATACATTTCCATACGTTAATGGAGAACGATACAGATCATAGCTCAGTTTTGGCTTCTCATGTTGGTTATAGTTTGAGGGACGATGCTGGTGGACTTTGGGAAAGAAAGGAATGGGGAGCCCTTCTGTCGTAAGTGATAGCTCCCGGTCGGCGTCCGACTCGGTTTTCTGTTTGGGTTGTTGAGAATAATTGTGAGTGGCACGGTGCGAGCTAGAGAACCTAATCGTTAGCGTTGGTAGTTAAATTATTTATTTGTGACGTCCTAACCTACTTGGAGAGCGTCGGTAGTCTTGTGGTTTGGCTTGACTTCATCACAACTGCCTTTCTCACTCTTCTTCAGGGTATACGCTACGAGCAAACACGTTCCACATTTCCTGGTCCTGGGTTATCGTCTTGATATTATCTTTCTACATCTTTCCACTTTTCTGTATTTAGGCCACCTGAATCATAACCATGAGATTGCGGGTCTTGGGGTTCTTTGATCAGCTCGTTCAAAATGATGTGTCATTGGGAAAGGGCAATTTAACACGAATTACCCAATTTGGCGTAGTTTTATCGGGGAAGGGTGTTAAATTCGTGACAATATTGCAAGGTTCGTCAAGCTTAGAAAATTTTGCAACTTTTGTAAATCAATCTAGACTGTCCTTGATTGTTGCTGTCGTGCGTACACTAGATTAAGCCCAACTCAATAGATTGCTATAAACGCCCAGTCTTGGGAACTTACCTGATGTCTTGTTTTGCTGTCCGTTTGTTGCAGTTCCTGTTGTGTTGTATTTCTTTAATAAGGAAAAAGAGGGGGAGGGTTTTTTTCCTTCTTTAGGGGGATGGAGGGGTGTTTATGGGTTGTGTTTATAGGTGAATAATCAAGAAGATAGGGGTTAGAATGGTACGGCGGATGTTTTCCTTCGTTTAGAGTAACAAAAGAAATTAAAACAAAGCTGCGTTAAAAAAAACAAAGAGAAGGAAAAGGCGAGGAACACACACACACACATACACACACACACACACACACACACACACACACACACACACACACATACACACATACATATTATGCACATACATAATGGTACGCTTAATGCACACACAATTACAATCTAACTAATTCTTTGAAAGAGATACAAAAAGACAATGGTATAGAGAGACAGAAAAATAAATTTAGATAGTTTAAATAAATAAATAGAATAAGATAGCTATAAATAAAGGTAGTGAGAATAAACAAAAAAAAGATAAAAATATAGCTAGCGTGAGGCAGAAAATGGACTGGGGAAGGAGATTTGAGGGGGAATGGGGATTTCAGAGAAAAAATGATATATATACTCACATGTTTAACGTATCGAACAGAATGATGTATGTCACAGACTAAATGGCCACAACCATTAACAAACATCATTTAAATACATGGCATAAATGCCATATGACGCCGTGAGCCAGATCTTGGAGATATAGCAATACATCCTATCTCTCGGAACCAGACACTTAGATGCTCAAGGAAAGAAGGGAAAGATTAGAGAGAGAGGGGGAGAGAGGAGAGA
>NW_004798152.1:81327-82039 GCF_000002075.1 Aplysia californica
AGAAGAAGAAGAAGAAGAAGAAGAAGAAGAAGAAGAAGAAGAAGAAGAAGAAGAAGAAGAAGAAGAAGAAGAAGAAGAAGAACAACAACAACAACAACAACAACAACAACAACAACAACAACAACAACAACAACAACAAGAGAAAACGAAAAAAAAGTGACGTAGACAGAGCATAGAAACTCATACAGTAGGAAGGGTCAAAATGAATGCAGGCCGGAAGGGAGATAAATAGCAGCTAGGAGTATCTCTTGGCTAGTGGCCTTACCCTAAGGGCTAACGTCCCGGAGAGAGGGATCCATTGATTGGATAGTGCAGACCAAGATGGCTGCGCCAAGTGTTTGTTAGTTAGATTAAAGAGTAGGAATTGTGACTGATGGTCTATTAGGTGGAGAGGAATGCGTGCATCGGGCAGTTCCCAGGAAAGGTGGAGGTCCATAAAAGTTTGCTTCTGTGTGGGGGAGAGAGGAGGTGGGGTTTTTTTTCCTTCTCTTTGGTTTGTTGTTGCTTTGTGCGTGTGTAATTGGGTGTTGATCTATATATGTGTATGTATGCGAGTGTATGCGTATATGTGTGTGTGTGTATTTGTATGTGTATGTATGTGTGTGTATGTGTGTGTATCTGTGTATGTGCTTGAAGGGAAACGTAGATGTAGTATTGCGCTGAGGGGAGTGTATCTCTGTTTGTGTTTGTGTAAGTCTCTCTCTAAATATAT
>NW_004798152.1:82563-87719 GCF_000002075.1 Aplysia californica
GAGTCTGATCGTGATTGTTGAGAGTGAGAGATCATACTAAACATAGAAGGAGCGTTGGGAGGTGGGGAGTGTGTGAAATCAGTGGAGAGAATAGAGAGAGAGAGAGGGAGAGAGAGAGAGAGAGAAAGAGAGAGAGAGAGAGAGAGAGAGAACCCCTGGAAGGGTGAATAAATGAACGTAGTAAGAAACGAGTGGCACACACAAAGAGAGATAGAAAGAAAGATGAGAGAGCTACCCTAATTTAAACTCACACGTGCTCTCAAAGAGACCGAGAGAACGAAAGAAAGAAAGAGAGAGAGAGAGAGAGAGAGAGAGAGAGAGAGAGAGAGAGAGAGAGAGAGAGAGAGGGTGAGATGGAAGGATAAAAGGAAGGAAGAAAAGCATCAATACTGAAAGCCACCCTATATATAGTTTCCATCCCCCCCAAGCTTGCTATGACAAATGGCGGTATATTATCTACCTGATACTCCGGCATCGGAGAAGATGACGATTTACTGGCTATGACATCCGGTCGAGATCAGGCCGGCTGGGTATAACAATGCTACTCAGACTATGACAGATTGTAATATGTGACTGTTACTGTGGACATCTGAAGAAAAGAATACGACCAGGGAGCTACAGAGGATCACGGCGTAAAGATGAAAAAAAAATCAATACTTTCGACTCGAGGGGGGGATCAGAATAGGTAATTAAATGTCTTTGTGTAGTAGACGAAAGGGGATAGAATGGTGTAGCGTATTTGTAAACATATTAGATTTGTGTATCTGTCCATCGGGGCTGGCTGTGTGGTTGAGTCTGCTTTGGGTATTCTTATTTTTCGTAAGGTGGTGAAAATATAGCTTGTTTAATTTGTTTCAGTTTGCAGACAAGTATATTTGGACGTCTGCATAAACCCTGCTTCAATTTGCAGATCCCACGAGTAAAACAAGAATGGACGTTTAATCGGTTCCTTTTCAAGATTAAAGAAATAAATTGGTTTTCAGAGTGATGCAGAGTGGTATCTGTTTAGTATCTAGCCCAAAGCCCAGAGACCATTACCTTAATTTAACCTCCCTTTGAAATAGAATTTAAGTACGGTATGTGTGAAGATGGGGTGGAGAAGTCTGAAGGGTTTGAACTCAGATGGCAGTTGGATCCGAAGGGCTAATTAAGTAAAGTATGGGGTGGAGTATGAAAGCTCATCAGAGAGCACAGACCCCAGAACGCCGTGGATCTGAACTGCAGTCTAACAGTGCTGACGTTACCCTCGCCAACGGCGCCACTAACGATCACAATAACATTTAGAACATGGGACATAAAGTGCCCAGATAATGCCGAAGAACAAGACTGTAAGAGTTTCAGCCTCGGGATTATTTCTCCTTATGGCTTTTTATTAATCTGGTTACTAATTTGTTTCTTTCAAGTATTTTTCTGCTTATCCATCTCCTTTCCTGTTTGCCTTTCATTGTCCACTCTCTCGCTCATACCCGCTTCCCCACGGCACACTATGCCCACAGCTTACAAAATGAATAATGTTGTATATACTATTTATATATACAACAATGTATCTTTATAGATAGGCAGGCAGGCAGGCAGGCAGGCAGATAGATAGATAGAGAGAGAGATATATAGATAGATAGATAGACAGATAGATAGATAGATAGATAGATAGATAGATAGATAGATAGATAGATAGATAGAGAGATAGATAGATAGATAGATAGATAGAGAGATAGATAGATAGATAGATAGATAGAGAGAGAGATAGATAGATAGATAGGTAGACAGATAGATAGATAGATAGATAGATAGATAGATAGATAGTGTACTATTGAATCTGAATACTTTACTATCGCCACACCTGTAACACAGTCTAATATGAAATTGTGTTGTACGTCAAACCATCAGCAGTTCTTTTTTTTTCGATTTGCCACCACGAGAGAACCCGTGCGAAAGCGGCAACATGCCTCCGTGCCTCTTTAAACAGCAAACAAGCAAGAGTCAAGGAAATAAAACAAAGCAAATGCCACAGGGTCGTTTGCCATGGTGCGCCGATTTGATTGCGCGGAGCAAGGAAGACACCTGAGATGGTTCAATATACGACGATTATTTAGCAAGCTGAAGCTTAGGCTGGAAAGATGAAACGCGATGTAAGCGAATTTGGTTGCGTCGGTCGGAACGAGTCTCCGAAGTCGCTCTGTGTAAAGGGATATCGTATTTTTTGTGGTGCAAACTTTGCGGCTGTTGTAAATATTTACAACTGACAAACTTTCCAGAAGGGAGAAAAGGAAGGGACCACCTCTGGAAAGGATGAAATAAAGATAGCATACAGTTTCGAATGTCATCCTTTTTATTGCAGTCAGTTGCTTATTATAAGTTGACGTTTTCCTCTCTATCATACAATGCTATAGAAGTTTAAAGTCTCATTTAGGATATATTTATTATAATTATACAGTTATAAACACCGTTCAGTGCCCTTATTTTGTATTTGTCTTCGTCTGTGGAAAAGAAATGCGAGCGCACTTTGATCTATATAATATGAGGGTTCGTGTGGAAAGGCTGAAGTGGTGTATATTATGTATGGAAGACTGCGTGTGTGTATGTGTGCCAGTGTGTATGCATATATCGTCCGTCAGCTGTTTAAATGGGCCAAGATCAACGTTTTCTTTTGTTTTCTCGTTGTTTCGTTGAAGTTTCTTTTTAAACCTTCGGCATTAGTAGCATGTGTTCAAGAAATATTTCGTCCAAATTTTACTTTTTAAATTAATATCCAAAATACAACCAAAAACAGTTTAGGTACAATTGTTGGTTTTTTGGCATATGCAGTGCATGTGTGCGTGTGCATGTGTGTGTGTGTGTATGTGCATGTGTGTGTGTGTGTATGTGTGTGTGTCTGTGTGTGTGCGTGTGCATGTCTATGCATGTATGTGTCAATATGATGTGATGCCTGCACATTGTTTAGCTTATCGTTCGCAAGCTTTAATAAGCCCAAATAACGTTTTTTTTCCAAGGAGATGAAAAAAGGGGTAATTTTGTTTTCCAGTATACCTACTTTATTTATCTTTTCTGGCTGTTTTAACAGTAGAATATGAATTTTGACAAAATGTCTATCTAGCTAAAGAAACCAATGCAACAAATTGCGAAACTACATAAGAAAAAAAATCAAAATGTAAGATTCAGTACATTTCAGCAGCTGGCTAGATCTGTGTAATTTGCTCTGTAGATCTATGTAATTTTCTCTGTAATATGACGTTGGATCAGGTTCCGGCGATTGATAGTTTGTCAAATCTGTCTTGTAATCATTACAACCATAGGTACAAAAGAAAACAAGCGTTGCCAAACAATGGCTTTTTCACATCGCGCACCAAAATACACCAAAAAAGGCACAACTAAACCCGACTGCTTTTCGGAATAATCAGACACGTGTTGAACTTCTGTTCGAATTCTAAATCTAAGCCTAGTACTTCACTACAACAAAAACAGTTGCCAAATGTTATGTCAACCAGTAATGTGGACAATGACAACAAAAGAAGCCAACCGCACTCACAACGCTGAGAAATCATTTAGTTAGTTGTGCTTCTCGTATTTTTCATTGTCCACAACACACCGACAAAAATCGTTCGCCAACCGTTTTGTCGCTTCGCGGTACTTGGCATTTGGAACACTCACTTATATTAAAGTAAATTAATGTACTGCTTCGGGAATAAATAGCACTGTGTATGCCTGATATTTTTGTGTGTATTAATTTTTGTGTGTGGGTGAGTGATTACTTTGCAGACACGGTACCTTTTACATCCCCGCATGATGCGTGGATTGCATATTTCATTTAGTAAATATGATTAGACGTGCGATCAATTATTTTGGCCGCCGGCGGGACTTCGTGGCGACGATCTGAACAAACCATTATGAAATGTTGATTTTCTTTCACTTGCAGGAATAGATCAAAACATTGTGCAATGACGCTAATTCAAGGATCTTTCTTTTTGTATCTGTTTTTCTTTGTTTCTACTTATTTTTTTACCCAACTTGCAATTATGCCCAGATCTGATTTTTGCTTCGCCCTTTAAAAGACTCAGATTGTCTAGAAAGCTCTTATTCCTACCATTGACCTGCTAAATTACCTTGTCAAATATGAATTACAATTACATTGATTAGTTGTGTTGGAAAATCCATGTCATGGGTTGTTGGTGAAGGGTGATGTCGAGTTTGTGTACCCTCCGCACAATGCAGCAAAATTGATCTCCTGTTTGAAACTTGGACACGGCATTGTCCTCGATTTCTTTGCATGCATGACCAGGATTATTTATCGCATCGTTCTCCCAGCTTTAATTATTCAGAAACCATGGCTGGCCATGAATAATTCATGAGTCCGTAGCCGCCAGCTCGGATGTAATCAATACACAGTTTTAGCACCTAGGGCGCTTTGTTTGCCGAGAGGAGATTTGGTCCTATGTGTTGTTGCCAAAATAGACAATATTGCTGCCCCTGCTCGTGCTGTTGCTGCTGCTGTTGCTGTTGTTGTTGTTGCTGCTGCTGCTGCTGCTGTTGTTTTTGTTGTTGTTGGTGTTGTTGTTGTTGTTGTTTTTCTTGTTGTTGCTGCCCGCTGATAGTGTAGAAGTTGCTGTCTGTGGGGAAAATAACAGCGATGATTTTGAAATAAATTGTGCAAGTTATTAATTTAGTGGCTTTCGTGGCCTAGAGGTTAAGGTGTTCGCCTCTCATTCAAAAGTCCCAAATTCGAATCCGGACAGCGACGGAAAATTTTTTTTACTAACATTGTCTCCTTTCACCTCCTTTTCTGTTCTCTAGCAATGTTTTGTTATCTGCTTTCCTATCCTCTTTCTACCCCACCCTCTCACCTCATTTGCCACTCCCTCTGGGCTCCTGACTCTTTCTGCAGCCTTTCTACTGCTACTCCCTGGCATCTTCTTATTGCTGTCTTTTAGCAACATCCCTGACCTTCTGGTAGGAAAGATCTACACCTAGCCTTCTCGAACACAGGCGAAAAATCTCGGAGGTCCCGTGTGCATGTTGTGCCCGTTAAAGATCCCTTGAAGGTCTAAATTCGATAAAAGTTGACTTCGGCCGCCTCCCGAGCAAAATTCAAAATTTCCTACCAGCTGAAAATTAATGTTTGATGTGTCCCATGCCTTGTGCAGTTGCGAGCGCCGTAAAAC
>NW_004798152.1:89388-90320 GCF_000002075.1 Aplysia californica
TCTCCCTCTCTTTCTCTCTCACTCGTTCGCGCGCACACCCGTACATACTCGACAAACACGCACATACACACACACACATGCACACAAAATAAAACACACACATACCCACCCACACACACACACACACACACACACACACACACACACACACACACACACACACACATGCGCGCGCAGAAGAATTTTCATTGAATGGTCTCTTAATCTGCTTGCAAATGGCTAAAACAACATCTAAGTGTAGTAAGGTAATGTTGTTACAGATGTATTGTATACATGGCTCGGTTCATACGCTAGAGAAGCGCCACTTAGATTGCTTTGGGATGGAGACAGTTTATTCACCATCATCGTTTTTGTTTTAAAGATCTAAGTGTTGCTCACAGTTATGGTTGGCCATAACAAACCGCCCGCTTCCTTAATTATGGAAATTGCTTCGATAAGAATGTAGTGTAAGTATTATAATAATATTAGATTGTAAGCGGAGAATGTTTCCTCAAAAGAAAAGGTTACTCACAGATTTAAACAGACCTTGATGCAAATAGACAGGTTAATAATATGCACAAAGAGAGTGAGAGAAAGACACAGACAGTAGAGGCACAGACAGAGAGGGGGGGGGAGAAAGTCAGACAGACAGACAGATAGACAGACAGAGAAAAAAAAAAGAGAGAGAGAGAGAGAGAGAGAGAGAGAGAGAGAGAGACTGTAGAGAGAGAGAGAGAGAGAGAGAGAGAGAGAGAGAGAGAGAGAGAGAGAGAGAGAGAGAGAGAGAGAGAGAGAGAGAGAGAGAGAGAAAGGAGGGAGGGGAGAAAGGGGTTTACAGGGAGAGGATGAAGGGCCAGAGAAAGATAGGTAAATACAGAGTGTAGAAGACAGAAGGATATGATATGGCGCGCGCGCGCGCATGTGTGTGTGTGTGTGTGTGTGTGTGTGTGTGT
>NW_004798152.1:90420-93138 GCF_000002075.1 Aplysia californica
CTCTCACACACACACACACACACACACACACACACACACGAGCGCACTGTGGGTCTGTTTGTCGGTCTGTCTGTCTGTCTGTCTGGCTGTCTCTCTCTCTCTCTCTCTCTCTCTCTCTTTCTCTCTCTCTCTCTCTTTCTCTCTCTCTTCCAAGAGCCCCAGAGGCAGAAAAACGGATATGAGATGGACTAATTAGTAAATCTTGAGCGCTTTATTTAGACACGCCCCTGGTGACATAGGGCATGTACAGCCCTAATTGTCTCCCTTGTTGAGGCAGGAAGTACCGTGTGGGCATGGAGAAAGGTTAGGAGGAAGGACTTCGCGAAGGACTAAGAGACTTGTAAGGTAAGGAAGGAAAGAAGAGAGGAAATGACATAGCGAGGAACAGCAGAAGGAAATATGAGAACATAAAGTAAGGCAGGTGAGAATGGAGAATGGGGTGAAGACTGTTTTTAAAACGTGTAGAAATGAAAGATGGCATATAAAAGTAAGGATCCGTGAAGTGAAATGATGTTGTTCTAGTTTGAGGAGCCGGAGAGTGAAGGAGAGTCTCTTTCTCTCTCTCTCTCTCTCTCTCTCTCTCTCTATCTATCTATCTATCTATCTATCTATCTATCTATCTATCTATTATATCTATGTCAACTTCAGACCTACTGAATGCATCTAGATCTATTTATGGGTTTATGATTCGGTGTGTGTGTGTGTGTGTGTGTGTGTGTGTGTGTGTGTGTGTGTGTGTGTGTGTGTGTGTCTATGTATCCAAATGTATGTGTGCATGTATGTATGTTTGTGTGTGTGTGTGTTTGTGTGTGTATGTCTGTGTGTGTATTTCTCTAGGATATTTTGTCTTTGTTGAGTCGTGGTTTTTCAAACTATTTTTCCTGTTTACACCATTCCAATTGAACGTCGCTTTTGTTGTGATACGGAAATCCTCACTGACGCCGAGAAATCGGTGTTGAAAGAATAAATCCAACATTATCATAGCTCTTCATAAGATTTCAACTCAAAACGTACACGAATAGCCGTAGTTGTTGACTAATCAGGGCTTAAATAAACCCACTGGATGAAAATGATAAGTACCTTATTCTGCGCCAATTATTGTCTATGTTTTCGATCGCCACCAATGTTGTAATATGAAGGAAAATAAGAAAGAAGACGGTATTCTCATAAAGCTCTTTGAAAGTTTGAAATTTGAGACCTGCTATATAAATGTTGTCCTAGTGGTAAATCGAACAATGATGTAAAATAACAAGGATTGCCCTCGTCAGCTGAAAGCGGTTGACGTTTTAGAGCAGTTCTCTTGACATTCCTAAGTGCAGCTGCATGTTCGTTCTAATCACACCAGCTCTCGAGCATTGACAACGGATGGGCGCCATAATAATATATTTTTTAATCCGTTCCTTACAGCGGCACTATTGTGCCACGTTGAAAGTAGGAAGGATCTTGAGTTCTACACAAACATGTGAGGATTCTTACATGTTAGCCTTAAAGATGATGCTAAGATTTGCTTCTGTGTTTGGGAATCTTCGTAAGAATTACCCCTTGATATGGCCTCTAAAACATCCTCTGTGTGATTTGTTGGAGTCAATTCTGTATTTAGATTCTTAAACTTGAGGCCTCCAATCGAAGGCCGAGAGGTGCTAGCATACAGACAAAAATTGCACGAGAGTGATTTATATCAAGAACCCTTCCAACTACCTCTGGGGGGTTTTTTATTGTACTACTATAACCCGCTTCATATCACTTACTTTATCCCCCTCCCCTCACTCTTCTTTTGATTATTATTCTTTTTACCGTTATTAGTTGTTGTTTTTTGTTGTTATTGTTGGGGGGTTATTTTTATTTTATTTTTCTTTGACTTTTTTTTTTGAAGGGCGAAGACAGAGATATCTCCCCTCGACGTTTCCTATGCGGGTATAACGTTCCTTACCCCAGCAGTGATGCATGTTTTACGGTAGCAACGTTCCACCATGTGTACAAACACCTCTTATGGGACCCTCGGTAGTCAGGACTCCCACAACTGACCCTCACCCTCCCCCCTCCCTAAACACTCACACACGGACGCACGTGCTGAAAACCAGTTTTTCACCTTTCCCTGACTCCAAGCCAAATAATAGTCAGGCCCACCGCTGGGGCCATTGTACGTAGATCTAATAACCCGTCCACCGGCGCTCGCTTCATTTCCTCCATCGAGCGATCGGATGCATCCCTTTGTGACGTAGCACTTTCGTCGCCATAGCAACACATGTCTCTTTACAATGACGAGAGATTGGCTGCGCAAGAATTGATGACGTAATTATTGCTGCTTTACGGAACGCTCTGAATGGTTTGGAAAGGTGGGAGGGAATAAAGTTGTGGCCCCTGTCAATGAAAAGCAGAGAACAGATCAATTATTGGGACGGAATGTTGCAAACAAAGTGGATCCAAAATGGGTTCCAGTGTTCAGAAATCATGGAATGGCTACGCTTACACTGTTTGTTTACTCTCTTTTTAGAAGTACATGTACATGTGTTTATTATCCCTCGTCTCGTGCTGATGGTAGAGCTTTTGTCCAAATATCGATGAGTATTGTGATGACTCTCCGCAACAAGTTTTGGTTCAACCCCCGTGCTTTGTCCGAGTCTCAAATCAGTCGGTGTGAGTAAGCAGATGTATTCCCAGGTGAGGATAAGATTGGGGATAGGGTTGGAAGGGTGGGGATAGGAAGAGGTGGGGCGG
>NW_004798152.1:93238-94805 GCF_000002075.1 Aplysia californica
AATATAATATTATTATTTATGATAGTAGGTATGTATGTGTGTTCATGTCTGCGTGCTATTATGTGTTGTGTGTATGTGTGTGTGTGTGTGTGTGTGTGTGTGTGTGTGTGTGTATGTGTGTGGAAGGTGCTTGTAAACTTAAGCATCAGCCTATATCTCAATTTAGCTCTACAAGGGCTCCCTCGCTTGACGCGTGTGGCAAGTAAATGAGGGAAAGAAGCGCTGTTCTTGGAAACGAATGGGAATTGAAGAGTTAGGCCGATAAAGGTCATCCCGATAAGCCTGCCAAACAAGGTTCACGTATCGAAAGCATACTAATTTAGAAACTCAGTTACAGAAAAGATTTCGTTTAGATCATGATCTTTATCATCAGCATTCTAATACCATTATCATTGACACATAAACAGTGGCTCTTCTGCTTATTAAGAAGGACGAACTCAAGGAAAAGAGCTGTTGGTGAAACAGAGCTGTGAAATTTTACTGTTGAGATGCGTATCATGTAAAGAAATATTCTAACTTTTCAGGATGTACGGAAGATCTTGTATCATTCATGTCGTGCTTTTTCGTTGCCGAGAGGAGGCAAATACCAGATACTAGAAATTGTTTCTCGTATACTGTACCTTGTTTTGATTGAGTCCCCTCTTATTGTGAGTACTAGTACTGTGTTTTGATCTCTCAGTGAAACTGCTGTGCGAGTCTGTGGTAGATCATACATTTTCGTGTGCACGCGCTCCTACCTTCCTGAGTGGATCTGGACTTTCGGTATAGTTTTTCAGGAGCAATGTTGTCCTACAAAGTTCTCTTCGAGAAAGGTAAATTCTGTCAGTAATCGTTACTTTACTGAGTAACATTATCAATTACCTGTGATACATATTATTTTGTTTGCATAGGCCTTGGGTCATTTACACATTAACAAATATAATGTATGAGTATATCTTACAGCTTAATATCGTTGTTCCTATAATACACGTCTCACTTTCGAAGCAGTATGTCAACCTCAATAATTTGATAAAAGAATTACATTATTTCTTTCATCTTGTCCTAAAAACGGGCGTGGGCTGATTAGTCCAGTTTGTAACGCCGCCATCGCAAAATGCCTGCAGCTGAAAAAGGAAGATAACTGCGCAGTGAAAAGCACTGTTCTTGGAGATGCTTTTTACAGATTGCATTTCTAAGGGATGTGTAAGAACGAGTACTGGAAATGAAAAAAAAGTTTTGAACTCTCATATTGACATTTCTGCACTGTTTTTTTTTTTGGTTGTCGCATAGGGTTTTTTTTCCTAAAAGAGCATGGTTTGGGTTTCGTTAAAAAAAAACCCAACAATTTCAAGAAAATTTGACTACTTCTTTTAAACCAGAATCCATAATAGTTTTGTGTCATAACTCTAAACAGACGTTATCCTTTCACACACTTTCGATGAGTGTCAAGAATGAATTTGATCCCCGCGTTCTTTATAAACAAAACAGAACTACAAACATCGACTAAAGTAGCGTCAGGTAAATTGCACGCTCTGCTAGATAGTTGGCCAAAAATAGTAGACTAGTTTTTACATTTTCGGGGTGGGGG
>NW_004798152.1:94905-97196 GCF_000002075.1 Aplysia californica
TAGAGGCGAATCGTTTACTAAACTGCTTGTTGTGGGGTTTTGTTTGTTTTTTTTGTTTCAAAGATACCCCCCCCCCAAAAAAAAAAGAAAAAAAGTGTAACAAAATAAAGGACTAAATCACATAATGATTTGGCTCTTACTCAACAACAACTTGCGTGACCCCACCGGAAAAAGACTTTGAATACCCAAACCAATCAAAGTAAATTTGTAACGCTCAGCTTGGCGTAGTTAGAAGAAATAGGATGGGGGCTCCCAAATAGCAATATCTGAAATTTGAGTTAGTCAACATAAGGGGAGAATTAGACAGAGGTGAATTAATATTATTCACGGAGACAATGTTGACATGAGTTGGTTAGGGAGAGAGACGAAAAATAAATAGAAGGAAAATGATTTCATTGTGGTTCCTTTTCCCTTTTTTAATAAGCTGCTTCCACCAAAAGGTGAATTAATCTTCGACGATGTTGTACTTTAAGAAATTTGTTGAGGTTAAGTCATCTGGGTTCTAAAGAAGGGTGTTTGGTGTTTAGGGGGATTCACACTAGTAATAATGAATGCAAATAATGACCATAGTCACACGTATGTTGAAGAACAGGAGCAACCAAAACCACATGAACTTCGACTTATTGTTTTGTTATTAACACATTGTCAGAGCAGTTGTCCATTCTGACAGGATTCCGGCTAAAGGGGGATATTGAAAATAGAAAAACAGGGATTGGTGCAATATTTTAACTTTGAACTGCTGTGTGTTTGTCAAGTCTGCAACATGTTCTACGCTGGTAATCTTTCACTTTTGTTTTATTTTCGTACATGTAAGTGTTTTATGGCATTTGCCACACAATTAGGTCATATGAGTGGCGAAGATTAGAAGTGTAACAAACCCACGTCCATCGTGACTCATTGGAGCAGAGGAAGATTTGACCAACACCAACATTACTTACACGCAATCCATCATCATCACGTATTACCACTATTATTTCTCAAAGTCATCACTGCTCTCAGATCGTTGACTTACATCTGCAATACTTGAATCTTTATCTGTAACAGTTATATATTATACTAAGTATGTATATAACACACTATTCGACACTATTATACACACTTTTTGTACTGATCAGAAGGCGTCAAACTCATATAAATGGGCAAGGGGTTGAAAAAGAAATGTTGCAATCAAATAACAAACACAAAAAGGAGGAAAGATAAGGACGAGAGTTGTTTGATAGGAAAGAACGAGCAAACCGAACCAGAGAACCCGGGAACCACCCGCATTATACTGTTTTGAGAAAGTACAATAAGTGCGTGTCTCCTTGTTGTTCTGTCTGTTTGTCTTTTCATTTTGGCACGATAGCCTTGGCCTCGGCTCTGTTTCAGAGGGATTGCTCCTTAATTGAAACTTTCGGTTTCAATTTAAATTGGACCTGAATCACAAATCACAGAGATTCTTCTTTTTTGAATCTGACATATTACGGTCACAAACACATTAGGTGTCCGAATTAGGAGAAATGAAGAAGAAAATAAATGTTCATATCCTTAGATAAATCCATAAAAACCTCATGTTACCACAGGCGGGGCCGTTTCTCAAAGCAGCACTTACGTTCTTGGCTGTGAAGACCATTTCCATGACCGCTTTTACATTCTGTTAGAAGAGGAAAAGGAAAAGAGGAAGGTGGATCCATTGCCGTTGAATTGGCTAATGCTATAAATAAGTATTCGGTCTAGCGTGAATGGATACTAAGACACTGATCGAACCTCTGCTGTCTTTCAACTGACTGCGTAGACGAGACTCTTGTCTGAAAAAGTCGCATATCATGACTGTCCAGTCGATAATTTATACGTGCCCTTTTCTTGAGAGATAGAAACTTTTAGGCTTGCGATTTTTGGATGAAATCTTAGCGCCTTTAGTAGTGGGTTCTTTTGTTGGTGTCATAAATCTCTTGGTAGAGTACATTTTCAGAAATGTGTCACGTGGGTGTTTGGCAAGCGCTCTGGTGTGGTTTCCTGCCTCTGTCATGTCAAACATGATCTAATGTCATTATCTCTCTTCCTCCTCCTTTTATTTGTATGTCACTGTCTAGTAACACCCCTGATCGTCAGTGCTGAAATGACCTAGAAATGTCTCAAGAACAATAAAACTCTTTGGAAACCATGTATCAAATGTTTCACAAAGAAGAGAAGGGACTTTCATGAGGTAGGAAATAGGCCGTATCACATGTAGGGAATTTCTCATGATACTAGGTGACTACTGTTCGTAACCATACTGATTTCAGTCACCCCTACCAAGCCCACCCTTCCCA
>NW_004798152.1:97296-99498 GCF_000002075.1 Aplysia californica
GGGGGGGGGGGGGGTTCAATCATGTTGGAAAAGAGGCCCGCTTACGTAAAGTAAACTTCTCTTTTTTTTTATTACTTCTGAAGTTGGAGAACGTGCATTAGAGTGAGCCACGGAACTGATCGTTAAGATGCACATAACGTTGAATGCACAGTGTTTGCGTTCGCGCCCTATTGGGTCTACGCCTGATGATGATGGCAATGACGTAAGAAGCTAATTAGGCAAACGCTGCAGAAGAAAAAACGATTGCAGTGATTGCATTGAAAAAGATCGATGTTCTGTCCCACGGAGCATCATGGCCCCAATCGTCAAAAGCCGAGTGTGTACGTTCACTGCTATTTCTGGCTCACCCTCCGAGGGACCAGATGTGACGTACATGTAATTGTGTCATAGGAACTGCGAATTTTGCTGTTCGAGTGTGATTTATTTGCCGAGTATGCATGGATCTAAACGGCATATCTGTTTAAGGCGTTTTGGAGTAAGTGCAAGCTGTTCCTTCTTTTCCTCAGGCTTTTATGAAAATAGAAAGCTTTTGCTCCAAGGTTTTTAATGAAAAAAGTATGGAAATGGCTCTTATAATAAAAATTCTAAAATATAAGCAGGGAATGAATTGATTAATCAATCTTTTCTGAGCAAATGCATCGTCGATGTCATTAGAATAATTGAATGCATTGCATCTTGGGAACAGTGATTTGCAAGGTGATATTGGGCATGTCCATTTATACCAGTACTTCCACAGCCGTTCTCAATCCTAGTTTTTTTCCACATTCAAGTTTCAAGTTTACGTTCTATCCCGATGATAATTATTGGACATGTTGTTTTAGATCCTTTTGTTTCTTTATAATATCTTATTTCCCCCTTTCTGGTTTTATGGGGGAAACGATAAGGTCACAAAAGTAAAGGCTAATAATAATAATAATAATAGATAGCATTTGTATAGCGCATATCCCCGCTCAACAGCAGGCTCTATGCGCTTTACACTATATTATTACCCCAGCAGACCATAGAACACTCCGAAACATTCGCAGCTTCCCGGGAAGCATACAGTGCAAGCAGCTGATTAAGCGCTCAAACACTAACAAACTGACAAGATCTTTCGCTGTCTATAGCCGGGTACCCATTCTCACCTGGGTGAAGTGAGGAAAATAAGTGTAAAGTGCCTTTCCCAAGGACACAACATCGGGCCCCTGACGGGATTCGAACCCACGACCTTACGGTTGCGAGTCCGAGAGCCTAACCACTAGGCCACCGACGCCACATAATGACTTTATTTAACAAAAAGAAACATTACTACATCAAGCAACGGAGGTATACGTAATTGGATGAATTGATGAATGAATAGATGAATGATATTTTTTCATTTATTCACATTAGGAGTGCAAAAAGGGTAGGCAGGCCTCCCTCTGGTTTACCTTTTTGTCTATCTATACATGTTCGTTTGTATGTGTGTGCTGATGTATTTCTGACTCTTGATTTGATGTAAACAGTTTCCAGAGTAGTATCCTGTGGACTATAATGTACCATCCCCAAGTGAAACTCTATCCTAACAATCACATTTACTAAGTCTTAACGCCTTAGTATACCAGTCGTGCAAGCAACGCCTCTTATCGACCGGATGGTGGACGTATCATAATTAACTAGCAGCCAAAAACACTGGTATTAAAAAAATATCCAAATGCGTCATTATCGAAACAGAACCAAGAGAAATGCAGACTGGGAGGTTATGCTCAACCCTGAAATGGAAATGAAGTCCAAACAAGTCATTTCCATGGCCCCGGGGAGTCGCCGCGTAAAGTGGACGCGCCCGCCGTAAACACAGTTATCCCGCATACCCGTCTCCATTACCGGACCTTCTGACTCTCAGATCACCCCCTCCCCTTGCCCTACCCTCCGCCCTCCTCCCATCTTCCCTTCCCCCGCCCCCCCCCCCGCCCCATCTCTGCCCCCTCCCTCACCCCCTCCCCCCTTCCATCTCCCCTTCCTGCCCTACCTCTTTTCGCTTTCCACCCTCCTCCTCCTCTCATCTTACCTTCCCGCCCCCTCCCCCTGGCATTCTCCCATCTCCCCTTCCTCCGTCCCACCGGCCCCCTCCCATCTACACTTCTTACCCCCCCCCCCTTCTTTCGCTTCCCTCCCCCTGCCCTCTCCCTTCTCCACCCACCCTCCCCCACCTCCCACCCCACCCCCTTACTCATTTCATGTAGT
>NW_004798152.1:100816-107588 GCF_000002075.1 Aplysia californica
ACCCACCCTCCCCCACCTCCCACCCCACCCCCTTACTCATTTC
The DNA here is from genome assembly GCF_000002075.1 of Aplysia californica. NCBI lineage: Eukaryota > Metazoa > Mollusca > Gastropoda > Aplysiida > Aplysiidae > Aplysia > Aplysia californica. The sequence continues at coordinate 100,860 of NW_004798152.1, forward strand.
ATGTAGTTAAACCGACTGGTGTCCGTTATCTCACGTTTCATCGTTTTCCTCCAACTTCACACGTTTTTCCTAATTACGTGTGCAATTTGTGTTCCAAGAAACAGGTTTACGGCATTTGCAACAAAGATACGTCACTTCACCACCTCAGAATTACAACGCTCTATCTGCTCAGTACCTAGTTTTTTTTCGAAATTTGAAGTAAAACATTTAGAGCTTCCCAATATGTCAAACTTTTTCGATTGCAATTCTTTGAATGTCTTGAAAAAGAAAAATCTTACGATTTTGATACAGCAAATTGAACATAATTTGTCTTTTTACCTCATGGTTTCAAGAGCTAAAAATGTTCGATAGAACTTTGTAATTCTAAGATAGCGCCTTGAGTGACGAAGACTATAGATGTTACTTAAGAGTAAAATACAAACATGTTTATATCCATCTATCTCTCCTTATCTCTCGCCAAAGTATTTCCACTGTGCCATTGTCCCTCACCTTCTTTTCCAGCCTTTCATTTCCCTTTATATTAGCACTGAGCCCAGTTGGGTTTTTTTCATGTATCTTGATGGTCCTCTTTTATCTTCTGCTCTCATTATTCCCATACTCTGGTTGGGGGAGGGTGGAAAGGGAGGGTGGTGTTGTTGTTTTTTTTTTTGGGGGGGGGGGGTGATCAGGGGTTCAAATTCATCTTGTTAGCAAATTCAACTATCTGTTTTTTGTCCCACTTGTTTTACATCATGTCGAATAAATAACAAACTTATTGCGATCAAACTTTGAAGTATAGTCCTAATGTTAATAGTGTCGATTTAACTTTTTTTAAAGCTTGAATAAACGTTGAAAGTGAGAAGGGTATTCTTGTAATGAAGAATTCTGACTATAAAACGATGTTACTGGCCATCATAAAAAAACGTGTGTTCGTTGTTCGTAGAGACCACGTCATGACACATGGGGAGGCGTCTATTATTTTTTGGAGAGAAAGTTACTGAAAACAATCTCCGCCATTTTCGACACTCTTCAAATCAGTGCTAGCAAACTTGAGAGCGATATCGCCCTCTAGATAGTGATAATTTGGTGATTTTGATTACCGTTGAGGATCACCCGGGCACTGAGAGGTATTATTTATTAATAATGTCCCGTTTGAAATACGTTTAGGTGGACGGTACGAATCTTTTAGCTTCTTAGAGGTGGCAAAAGTGATAGATGCTGGTTGTAAAAAGGTTGACAAGTGGTTACTTAAAATTGCAAAGATCTATGTGACGTTTTTAGCCGTTTTGAGTAACTAAAACCAAAACTAAAGGACCTATCTGCTCTATCAAAATCGTCACGTTATTCAGAGTCGTTATCAAGATATTCAAAGAATTGCGTTAGAAAAAGCTTGACAAGTTGTGAAACTCAAATTATCTAGCATCAACTTTCTCAAAACTAGGTACTGTGCAGATAGAGCTTTGTTATTCTGGGGTAACGAAGTACTGCTCTAAACTTTACGGGCTCATTTTGTGACCTAATGTGACCTTTTACGTACCAAATATGTTTTTTTAATAATTTATTTATTCAATTTTTAAACGTCCAGCGGTCGACTAAACCCACCGAGAGATCGCGTCTAGTCACCTCCTCTCATTATACTGAGAGTTGGGTGTGTCGACTTCTAACATGAATGACGTCACTGCCAGACTTCCTGTCTCTCTCGGGCTGTAGTTCTATTTCCGAAGTTGTTTCCCTTATTGGCGGATTTTGCTTTTATCGCACGATGGGCCCTTATCGAGAATGCTGGCAGCTTTCTTTATTTATCAATTTGTTGTCGATTTTGTTTACACTTTTATTTTATACCTTTATTTCAATATAAAAATCGGCTGGCCATATATTTTATCCGAAGCTTCTTTATTCAAAAAAATAATTAAAAAATGAATCGGAAATGGGGAAAAAAGAAATTGAATTGTCAAAAGAGCAAAGAAAAAGACGTGCAGAAAACGAAAGGGAAAGCACGTTTTGAAATAGGCCGATCCGATTTACTTATATATGACTTTTCTTTTTTACTTCTGCTTTTCTGAAGAGGATGTTGGTAGGCCGTCGTGAAGAGCATGTCCGGGAAGGCAGGGTGAGAAAAATGCAAATGTATGAAAGAAACCAAAGTAGAATATGACCGAAACACCATAGGAAAAAGATTACGAAAAGGTAAAATTACTTCAATATTAATGGAAAAAGAGAAGCGTCCTTGGACAGGCAGCAAGAGGTCAAGATGCTGGACTTAATCATCATCAAAACCGCAAGTAACAGTTTGAATACTGTTCACGGTTGGAGGAGGGTGGGAGGAGGGTTGGAAGAGGGTTGAATAACGTCCAGGGTTGAAGGAGGATTGAAAGGGGATTGCAAGGGGGTGAGAAGACATGCACATGATTTGAAAAAAACGAAAATTCGAAATGGGCGTCGTGACAAATGAATGAATAGATTCTATGAGCAGATATCCCAGAGGAGATTTCAACAGGAGCGTGGATGGAATGTTAAAAAAGAAAGTCTTGTGATTTGAATATTGTTAGGCTGGGAGTTTTATGTTCATGTTCTCTCTTTTTACGTTGGTCTGTCATTCTGTCTTTCTTTCTTTTTCTGTTTGTCTCTCTGTCTTTTTGTCGTTTATTGTATGTCTTTCTGTTCGTCTCTCTCTCTCTCTCTCTCTCTCTCTCTCTCTCTCTCTCTCTCTCTCTCTCCCTTTCTCTCTCTCTTTCTATCTATCTATCTATCTATCTATCTATCTATCTATCTATCTATCTATCTATCTATCTATCTATCTATCTATCTTTCTCTTTCTCTATCTTTTTTGTTCTTCGTCCTCTTCTTCTTCTTCTTCTTTTTCTTCTTCTTCTTCTTCTTCTTCTTCTTTTTTCTTCTTCTTCTTCTTCTTCTCCTTCTCCTCTTCCTCCTCCTCCTCCTCCTCCTCCTCCTCCTCCTCCTCCTCCTCCTCCTCCTCCTCCTCCTCCTCCTCCTCCTCCTCCTCCTCTTCTTCTTCTTCTTCTTCTTCTTCTTCTTCTTCTTCTTCTTCTTCTTCTTCTTATTATTATTATTATTATTATTATTATTATTATTATTATTTACTAGTATTATTATTTTTATCATTATTATTGTTATTATTATTATTATTATTATTATTATTATTATTATTATTATTATTATTATTATTATTATTATTATTATTATTAAACTTTGATAATTTCTCACCTCTTTGTTGTCATTCCACCTCATGAACGCGTGTGTCATGTGCATGCTATTGCATGTCGTGTAGTTTATTTGTACAGGCGCGTGGGTGCATGTGTTAACAGACGTGTGTGTAGCTGCGTTCGCGGACGTGTGTATATGTGTGCATGTGTGTGTATGTGTGTGTGTTTGAGCAGGTATAATTTTTCCCCCTTTCCTCTTGTCGTAAGGAATCTTGACTCCACCTCAAATTTACCTGTTTGTGCCTTTAGGTCAACTCTCGTTTGTGTGCTCTATGAAATTGCATATATCCGTACCATTTTCAATGCAATGTTTCCGTTCTTAGAATGAGTAAGAATATACTGAAACTGTATATTATTATATTCTTGTCATTTTCAACGCAACACATCCTTTCTTTAAACGAGCAAAAATATACTGAGACTGTATACCATGCCTTTCGATTTTTTTCTTTGGTGGGGGGATTCGCCTGCAGTTTTCCTGATCCTGGCTTACCTCGCATTGTGAAACGTCCAAAATTTGCATGTTGTTCTGTCGCAGAGCGCAGGAGTCTCCGCCGCGCGAGCGGTGGTGTTTTACCGAAATGGTTAAATAATGGCAAAGCGAAAAGGGTATCGCTGACATCTTTAGAGAGGAGTGTCGCTCCCCCAGCCTTCTGGATGCGCCCTACTCTATAAATATTGATGAGGAATTTAACAGATAGGGTGTCATTTATCAGACAAGCGCTATGTGTGACGGCTGATGATATCGATAAGGCGGGTGGTTGTTTCGTGCGGTCAGCGAGAGCAAGGATAGGTGGAATTTGAGAGAAACGTTTGCTGTTATCCTCTTTTGGTTGACAATTTTTTTTTAGTTGGGTCAAACAGCACTATCTTTCCAGCGCGCATTAATATCACAACGAGGGAGTAGGACGATACAACTGGTATATGCCTAGCATGACATTCTTACTTAAAGGTTTTCCTACAAAAATCGAATGAAGATGCAATCCTGTAACTATAAGGTTAAACAATGCCATAGTGTCGAATAAATCTCCATTTCAAATGCGCCGTGCCGATTTTAGCGTGCTTCGATTGTTTTACATTTTGAAGGAAGGTAAAGATTCTAATGTAGGGAGGGAAGCCGAACATTTAACTAATCTGGTGCACTTGCGATTCGATTTATCACGTTTGAAAGGTCAGTGACTGTGTGGAATTTCGACGCTTAATAATGTCGTGTGCATAAACTAAACCTTTGGAAGACAATGGCATCGTTTACGCTGCTCAAAAAGAAACAATCATGAAATTATTGTTTGATGAAGGGCAATGCGACATGGAGTGAACTGACTTGTCACAATTTCTTTTTTCCCCCAACCTTTGACTGGTTGTTGAAAGTCTTGTGCATCGGTAGATGCTGCGGGTACAGTTTCGAACATTATTACTGGGGTATTTCATTGTTCACTTTAGTGAGGATTCCGATTTCCTTTTCTGCTTTTCTGGGAAATGTTTGACTTGATCCTAAAACGGCTATCACTTGACAGTGTGGAAAATCAAAGGGCGATGAGATGGGGTAGGGGGTACTCCATCTTCGTTTTGCTTAAACGGCGACATCGTAATACGATTTTATTACAAGATGGTGTCACTGAGCCCGAAGGTTTCTGAATTAATGAGTGATACCACATTGCTACAATCACATGCAAGTGCAAATGGAAAAATGGTATGTTTTTAATTAATTGAAAAACAGTATGAATAATGCAAGAATCTTTGTAAACATTCAATGTAAGCATGAAAGAGCAGTGTGTCTCCCGCTGGAATGAAAATATAATACATGTAGTATCGTCATCCACCCAACCCCCTCCCCTAAACAAATACTAACTAGAAACCAGTGGCGTATGGTGAAAATTCTACTGCTGACTTCTACCTCTAAGAGGGATAAAGAGTGAAGGAAAAGGGCGGAAGTGGAGTGGGGTTACAAGAGAAGAAGAAATAACAAGGTGGAAGAAAGAACAGGTATTTTCCTTATCGATTTCTTCTTAGGTGTAGCCCTTTTTTACGTTTATTACAAACACCAATAAACAGGCAGACTGATTGTTCAAACCACGAGTCTGGTGCAGCCGTGTACAGATCGAAGACAAACCGCCAACAACTTCTGAGAACAGGACACTATTTCCCAGCCAGCAGATTATGATGACGTCCATTTTCCCTCTCGCCGTATCAGAGCTGAATAAACCCCCTGTGTCCTCTTCAATCCTCAGACGCACACATAATCCCCTGGCGAGGAAGTATTCATGTCTCGATGATGCTCCTGTCCGACTCAAAGACTCTCATTCCATTCAAACCCGTTGTTGTTCCTTTTAATCGACCTGTTGCAATAAGCAAATATTGAGTGATTGCCGTGAGAGGCGAAGAAAAAAATATAATTCGATTACATCGATAACTCTCTCGTTAATCATCTTCCGGCTTCAGACATTCGATCCCACTTAAAGCGTGCCAAGTAAATTTTCTTCTCTGTGTTCGATTACCTAATGATTAATTATTAATCGAACCCGCTAGGGTGTTCGGTTGTGTTATCTGTGCTGGGAGCCGACGGCCGAGCGACGGAAGACGTGCCTAGCTAACAAATACAGCTCGCCAAAACAAACACTGGGGCAGGAGAAATGGACGTCTGGGATTCTCCCTTCTTCTCTGAAGAGAGAGTGAGAGAGAGAGAGAGAGAGAGAGAGAGGGGGGGGAAGAGGGGGGCTCAGACAGGGAGAATGGTATATGGATAGACGGTGACACTCTCAAGTTGTACGTGTCTGAAGGCGCTTGCTGCAGCGGACAATGTTTGGTGCTTGCGAAGTTAATTTTGATAAATTATCCTGTTTCACACGCAAACACACAGACACACTCACGCACACACACACACACACACACACACACACACACACACAAAGCCAAACACATACACACGGCCAAACACATACACACGGCCACATTCAAACTCACAGCTAAGCACACACACACACAACAGACACACACACACACATACACATACCTACAGCCACACACACGCTCACACATACACATACACACAAACACACATACACACACACTCACACACACATATGCACACACAACAGCTTACTTGCGAGCTCCAGGTCAAAGTTGAACGACCTCATCCATTTACTCGGGTTGTTGTCCAAACCCACCCCTTTCAGTAGTAACCTGGACCAAAGATTCTTTACTAGAGAATTAGAATCTTTGCCTTTCTTTACAAGAGAACTAGAATCTTTGCCTTTCTTTACTAGAGAATCAGAATCTTTGCTTTTCTGTACTAGGCCTTTCTTTACAAGAGAATTGGAATCGTTGCCTGCTCTGGACATCAAAATATGATATCGGAGCTTTTGCCCCTTGAACTTGAGCTCGTATGGTATTGCTTTCGAACCGGCTCCTTGGGTTATTGCGGGATGGCGGGTGCTCCGGCTTGGTTTTCTCCATTTTTCCGATCAGACATCTGTCTTCGTTATGATCTCCCCTCCTTCTTCTTTGTGTTTATTACCCTCTTTTGTGTTTG
>NW_004798152.1:108643-111855 GCF_000002075.1 Aplysia californica
AATAAATGCTTAAATAAAAAAGAAAAGCAAATTGACTACAAAAATGCGTGATATCATTAGGAAAAAAAATCGGTACAAGGGTAGGAGATACAAAACAAAATATTGCGAATGGGGTTATTTTTGGGGGATTGTTGTTGTTGTTTTTTTTATTTTGTTTTGTTTTATGTTTGTTGTTATTGTGGGGGTTTTTTCGGGAAAAAATGAAGTAATGAATACCTCGACGCGAGACGATAGACATGGATTAAGTCTCTGTCCGGATGTCTTCATTGTAGATTCATGTTTCGTCTCTGTCTGGTGATTGTCTCTAGTTCGATAACCCAGTCTACCCGTCGCACAGTGCGCCAAACATCAAAACCCCTCTCCTGCACCCCCACCTCCACCAGTGGGGCAAACATCCCAACCCCTCCCTCCCCCCATCTCCACCTCCACTCCAAAAAGGAAGATGGCATTAGACATGTTGGCATCGAAAAGATCGTGCCGTGAACATGTAGGAAGCCCACTTAATATGGCACATATGCCATTTATCTTTATGATACGAGCTTTCCTCCTTTTCTAAAGGTCATTTTTTACTTGTTTAACAGTGTCTTTTTATTGTAGATTAGATAGAAGGACGCGTGTATATTATAACACAGTTTAACATAGCCTTTCAATCAAAGAGTCACAACGAATACACACACTTTAGAACGATGGAGACTGTGACATATGATCGACCGGCCATCATCATGATCATTATCATCATCGTCGTCGTTATCATCATCATCATCATCATCATCATCATCATCATCATCATCATCATCATCATCATCCTCATCATCATCATCATCATCATCATCATCATCATCATCATCATCATCGTCACCATCATCTTCATCATCATCAGTATCATCGTCATCTTCATCTTCATCATCTTCATCTTCATCATCATCATCATCATCATCATCATCATCATCATCGTCATCATCATCATCATCATCATCATCATCATCATCATCATCATCATCATCATCATCATGAAATAACAGCAACCTCGGTGCCGTTTACTTTTTCAGTGTCTTATCTAATTTATTAGAGTATTTCTGAACTCTCTGTCCGCACGTTTATAGATTACCCTTTTTACGATTAAGCATGATGTATCCTTGAAGAGTAAGAAAATAACTATGTTTTCAATTATTTTCTTAGCTTTTTTAAACCGGCACATGAAAATAATATAATATAGCATTTGTATAACGCACATCCCCGCTCAAGAGAGCTAGTTCTATGAGCTGTAAAATCTATCTAATTACCCGAGCAGATCCTAGAGCACATATAAACCTTCTCGTCTTCGTGGGAAGCTTACAGGGCAACACTAACAACCTGACAAGATCTTTCGCCATCTTTACACGGGTGCCCATTTCCACCTGTGTAAAGTGAGGAAATTTCATGTAAAGTGTCTGTCTTACGAACATAATGTCCTGCTCCTGATTGGAAATGAACCCAAGACCGTATGGTTGAGGATCTAAGAGCCTAACTACTAGACCACCGACGCCACGTCAAGAATCAACGCAAATTTACTCTACAAATTAGAGCACAGTATCTCAGCTTCTTCTCCTTTTCTTCTTTTCCTCAACATCAATTTTTATTTCTTTTGTCTTTGTTTGCATCTGATTTAGCGTTTGTCGTATTACCGTTATGCCCTTTCCCGATGTCCCCTTCTGACTCTCGCACAGATTTATCTGTGATCGGCATGGTATCGTTTTTTTGTGAACACATTTGTTTATGGCTCCGGCAAGATCGTCTGTAAGGAGATGCAGTCACGAAGCAGGGTTTGTAGTGTATAATTTAGACGAGGAACGCCGCCAAGAAAAGATAAACTGAGCGATAACAAAAGATAAAAAGTATGCGAAGCTTTGGGAACTGGAAAAGGAAGGGGTTGGGGATGTTTTAAATTGAAAACGAGAGTGATGGGGATGAGGAGTGGTAAAGCGTTTCTCCATCATTGTATCGCTTTATTTCTTAGCCAAAGTCAGTCTCAGGTGAAAAATGAAGATCAAATGAGCCCGTCCTTTATTTTTCAGAAGAGTCGATTAATTGAAATTGTCTATAAAACAAAATGAAATGAAAAGAGATCAAAATTTGACTCACTCTTTTGTGTTTGACACATTAGCGAGCGTTTTTTCAACGCATTCCTGCATTAACGAATGCACTTTGGAGAAATACATGCAGTTTGTCCTTTTTCAGTTCCTTGAAATAGCAAGAATACATTGGGACTTTTAATGTTTTGTTCAATTGAGGCAATGATTATTGTTGGTAGAAAATGCTTACTGCCCCAGTTTTTAGTTCTGTTTATTTTCGTGTAAAGTTCTATTTCTTGTCTTGTGTTTTTCTTCTCTCATTTCATTCTCAGTTCATCAGCTTTGATACTCCTCCTCTTCCTCTTTTATATCCTTTCTTTTTGTCTTTCTTCTTTTCTTATATTATTTCATCCCGATCCTCATCTTTCTTCCTACGCTATTCATCCTCCTCTTTTTACTTAGTGCCATCAATGTTTTCTTCTTCCTCTGACTATTCGCCACTGACGTCTGTGGTGTAACAATTTGACTCTTCGTTGTCGCACGAAAGAAACCTTAGTTCAAGTCCGAAGTGGGGAGAAAACGTTTATCGAGTATTTTGATTTTATGCAGAAATATTTTCCTCTCAGCCTTGATTGACCTTGACAGGCATAATCGGAAGCCCGCCTCCTAAATGATCTAAACTTGTGTGGATAAGGGCTTGACACCACCTTTAATTTAGAAAAAGAAAATCATTTTCCTCCTGCCTTCTTTGTGCCCATTTCAACTTTATTCCGTTTCTTCCTCCTCTAAAACTTCACCCCATAGAATGGTTTCGCTAGTTTTGTTTCTGACAGTTCCGTCTAGCTCAATACCTCAACTTTGCTTTTATGGGATTACATAATGGACAACAAAATAAAGTCTGGAATACCCGCGAATATTTCTTTCATTTTTTTCCATTTCCTCTTGATTCTTGTAATCCTCTTACACTTTAACGTGCTTTGGGGAGTGGGGCGGGTATAGTACTTCATTATAGGTTCTTCGTGCAATCCATTAATAAAATAGCCGTTGCATAGAAATCAGTACTATTTTTTTAACGAGTTGATTGCTCTAAACTCATCTCTCTGTCGCTGTATCTGTCTCTGCCTTTCTCTCTCTCTCTCTCTCTCTCTCTCTCTCTCTCTC
>NW_004798152.1:112327-113654 GCF_000002075.1 Aplysia californica
CATATATATATGTATATATACATATATATATATATACAATCAATTGATATCCTCTCTGCGTTATGAATGTGAGATTTTTGCGCTCCAGACGACATGATCTTTTGAGTTGCGTCCGCCCAAGTCTTGTCCATGAGATTAATTAGGCAGGGAATGACCGCAAAGACGAGAGGATATCAATTCAACGTAGTTGTTCTCTTTAGGTTTCTCGTATCACCATGTCAAGAATGTCATGTTTTTTAAATATTATTTTATTTATTTGTTGGGTTTTTTATTGTTTGTTTGTGTGGTTGGTTGGTTCTTTGTATGTTTTGGGGTGTGGTTCCTAATGCCCCATACCCACAGTTATTGAGTCAGTACAGTATCCATTATTCTGGTTCTTTACCTTACGCAGCTCGCATTTTTTCTTTTTATTTTACCTTTTAAAACAAATGTTCCGAATCGAGACACTTCACAGCTACATCGAGAAATACATTTTTTTATTTTTTTATTTTTTTCATTTCGTTTTAGAAATTTATTTTTGAAAATGATTTGATGGACTTTTGTTTCGTCTCAATAACTATCGAGACTTTGTGGCGACAAAATAGCTATTGTTTTTGTCTAAAAATTAATTCCTTCTGGGAATCTACAAAATAAATTGTTTGCTCAATTTTGTACTCCTACATTATTCAAAAGAAGAGTATTTTGACGCCATTGCAGTAAAGAGAGTAAAAAGGATAATAATTGCACTTCAGGGTTCCACACAGGGGCGACCTGCAAAGGCATGTTTATGAAATTGTTCTGCAATGGCGTAATAGCATTGTGTATTAAATTTGGTTTAGAGTTTGTGGGTATGGATATTAAAATATTTGTGTGTTTAATTATATATTTGCGTATATATGTTTCCCATTGTATGTACGTATAATTATATAATATATTCTATATAACATAACTATTTGTAAACAAAGCACATTCGAACTATATGTCAAAGACGTATACCCACTGAGATTTAAAAAATGTAATTTAATTGTGACAGATACAGAAAAACCAGACAAACATGCTTATTTTATTTCTTTTTTTCTCTCTGTTTTTCTCTTTGTAGTCGCCAACCCTCCAGAACGGGCTAAAGATGACAGCAACGTCGGGACGAGGAACGGGCAGCTTTCTCGTAAGTACCACATTTGTTGTTGACGTACGTGCCTGACATCACTTGTCGAAGGAGGCGATTTGTTTGTTGGCTTTTATTTTTCGTAAATTTGATTTTTCAAATCAGCCCGTTTGGCCTCTGAGAAAAAATCTTTCTCATGCACACACATACACACACACACACACACACACACACACACACACT
>NW_004798152.1:115424-117924 GCF_000002075.1 Aplysia californica
GGGGGGGGGAGAGGCTAGCATGTGAGCACACGGTTAACTAAAAAGAAAAAAAAGCAAGAAAATGAAAAATTGACTATTTGGGGCTTAAATAAGATAAACAAGTTTCCGAGATGTCCAGGGCTGCTTTTTGTAGTTTGGGGGTTGAGTGTTTGGTTTTGCGCACGTGTATTTTTTTAAATTATATTTTGTAAGAATTTTATTGCATCCGCAACAGAATTAGGTCATATAAGCGCCGAAGTCTCAATGTGTTCTTAGAGAGTAACATACAAAGAGAAGAAGTAGGAGAGATAAAGGCAACATGTTTTATATTACACATGTGTGTTAGGAAAGAATGAGCAAAACCACGCTAGAACACCCTCCAACCACACACACATCAAATTTGTGTGCTACTGAAGGCATGCCGAACGAAAAAATAAATGAACAATGACTTTTTCTAAAAATAAACATGTTTGCAGAATGCAGTTGTAAATCTCGCCATGTTGTTGTTCTTCTTGTTTGTAAGTGATGAAGCGTCCAAACATGATTATATATAGGGCTCTCGTGGCCTAGACGTTAAGGTATTCGCCTCTTATTCAATAGGTAAGGGGTTCGAGCCCGGATAACGACGGAAATTTTTCTTCTCTAAATTGTCTTCTTTCACCTTTTTTCCTGTTCTCTAGCACTGTTCTTTCGTCTGCTGTCGTCTCCACTCTCTGCCCCCACCCCTCTCACCTCCTTTGCCCCCTCCTCTGGGCCCCTGACTCTTTCTGCAGCCTTTCTACTGATTCTCTTTGGCTCCTTCTTACTGCTGTCTTTCAGCCATACCTCTGATCTTCTGGTAGGAAAGATCTACATCTAGCCTACTCGGACGATGGTGAAAAATCTTGAAGGTCATGTGTGCAAGTAGCGCACGTTAAAGATCCCTTTGTGGTTAAAAATCGATAAGAGTAGGCTTCGGCCGGCTCCCGGGAAAAATTCAAAATTTCCTACCCACTGAAAATGTTTAATGTGTCCCGCACGCTCTTATTATGATGACCCTATGCAGCTGCGAGCGCCGTAAAACACTTACAAAAAAAAATACCCCCAAAAAACACACGATTATATCAGGACAACTACTTTTCCTCAGCCCATGAGCGATGTTTTAAATTAGTTATTTCTCAGAGAGTTTCATAAGTGCGTAGGCTTCTGAAGGTTTAAAAAAACCTAATTGATTTTAGTTTAACCTAAATCTGTACGAATGTTGTAGCCAAGGAAGAAGGTGGTATATAATTGATTTACTTGTATTGCTCAAGAGGAAGGACGAAGGTGCGAAGGTGGTGTTTTATTGATTGACTTATATTGCACTGGGGGTCATCGAGGAGCATTGAGGATGGTAAGATGATTTTGTAAGATGATCAACCCTGTGCAAAATCAGCTGTCACCTAATCATGCTGAATTAAAGTTCAAACTTTTATGTTTCGATTAATGTGTACATCATTTTGACCCGTCGTTAGGAAAAGTAATAAGTACATTTCCGAACTGTTTTCATTTGGTCTGAGAATCGAGTAAGTTCTTTTTACCACAATAATACAGTCTTCTGCAAGATGCCAGGTTCTACCCGCCAGCAGTTTTAGTCTGTCCCATGAGTTGACCTTAGAATAACACCAAGGTCAAGTCACATTTAGATGATTTCGAGAAAATATTATGTAAAAGCCTCATTCTTGGAATGCATACATATAGTTTAGAATTAGAGGGCTTAAATAGACTTTTTCTTGACTTGACCATGTTGTTACCTGAAGGCGTCGATTCTTTGAACAAGAGTAAGTGGTCGTAGCAACGGACCAGCGACTCGTCAGTGCTGTTAATAGATAGCCATTTGTCGCTACTTTCCACTTGTATGCAGAAATATCTTTTTAGGAAAATGTGACTTAACCGTGTTGTTCTCAGGTTTTCAATACTTCCCACAGGAGGTGATAATTTTTACTTAAAACAAAACAAAACTGTCCTTTTTGAAAATCAAAACCAATAATTTCCGATCCAACTGGAAGCAATAGATGAAATGCCCACGAGTGACACATTGTTATAGTGTCAGTGTCCTTCTCATGTTTGAGAACTTGGGTATTTCTACCGATGTCACCCAGTGTTGGTCTGTTTTGGTCCGCGAGATAATTTGTGACATTGTAGTAAAATCAGGCTCATGTCAAATGATAAAATAAGAGAAACCGACTTTTTTTCCAATTTTATAATATTTTATTTTTGGTTCAACACTTTTTAGGTCCATCTAAAAACATTCCTTCGTGTATTTCACTTTTTCAAAAATGTTGATCAAACGCACCAAAAAGAAGGCAAATTTGCAGTATCCAAGGACACCCTGGCTTTGGAAGTCACCAAACCATGGTGGACATTTTTGCGTAAATGTTACCTGACAAAAGTCGACCACACTTTCTTCTATGACAAATATTTGGACTTTTATTCAACATAGATGAGTATTCTTTCCACCAAGAGTAAGGCAAATGGACAAGCTTTAAGATGATACGACTAA
>NW_004798152.1:119326-121403 GCF_000002075.1 Aplysia californica
CCCCTATCTCTCTCTCTCTCTCTCTCTCTCTCTCTCTTTCTCTCTTTCTCTCCCTTTTCTCTCTATCTCTCTCTCTTCTCCCCTCCCCACATACAAACATACTCTCTCTCTCCAACTGATCTCTCTCCCTCTCACACACACACTCTCTGTGTTTCTCTCGCTCTTTCTGGCGCCCGTGGACACTTCGGAGGTGCCCCAGGTCATTTGACGTCTTTCCTTCTCTTCTCTTCTTTCCCTCCCTCTCTCTCTATCTCTCTCTCTCTCTCTCTCTCTCTCTCTCTCTCTTCTGCTGCCCCTCCCCTACTAACTTACACATATGCTCTCTTTCTCTCTCTCTCTCCATCTGATCTATCTCTCTGTCTTTCTCTCGCTATGTTTGCCGCTAATGGACACTTCAGAGGCGCTCCATGCCTGCTCGGTCAGGTCAGCAGTTGACCTCTCTCCTTCAACCCCCTCAACCCCCCCCCCAACTGTTTCTCTCTTTTTAGCCATCTCTTTCTCTCTCTCCCTCTCCCACTATCTATATGTCTCTCTCGTTTTCTCTCTCCCCCTTCCTCTCTCTCTATCTCTCTCCCCCTCTCTCTCTCTTTATCTCTCTCTCTCTCCCTCTATCTATATATCTCTCTCCTTCTCTCTCACTGCCGCCCGTGGACACGTCAGAGGCATTACATGCCTGTTCAGTTGACCTCTTTCTCCTCACCCTCCATTGCCCCCCCTCCCCACCAACACACGCACATACACACACTGTCTCTATCTCCCTCTGTCTCTCTCTGTCTCTCTTTCTCTCTCTCTCTCTCTCTTCCTAACCCTTTCGCTTTTCTCTCTCTCGATCTCTCGATCTCTCTCTCTTTCTCGCTCTCTCGCTCTCTCGATCTCTCTCTCTCTCTCTCTCTCTCTCTCTCTCTCTCTGTCGATCTTTCCCTTTCTATTTATCTATACTATCTATCTTTTCAGAGGAATTTGGACTAGCTTTTGGGCTATGACATACATATTACGTATGCACTCCAAGTTTCGAATTTTCTTTTTCTTTGACCTCATTTTTCTCACCATTTTCCTCAAGCGTATCTTATGGTGAGACAGATCAGTGATAGGCGCTCTTTTCTTTCTGCTATTATAGCTGTTATCTCCTATCTGCTGATGGATTTGGATATTTTCTCTAAAATCCGTTATTGTTGCTATTTGTTGCTTTCTGTGTTTTTGATTTTTTTGTTATTGTTTTTTTGTTGGTGTTTGATGTTGTTTTTGATTGTTGTTTTGTTTTGGGGCGAGTGGGTTGTTTTGTTTTGTTTTGCTTTTCATCCAGTCAGCGTTATAGCCAGACATTTTATGGACTTTTACATTTTCTTCCACAAGCTTCCAACTATAATTTTGTCTGTTGTAGTCTCATCTTGGTAGACGTCTCTAGCTTAAGCATGCGTGTTTTCGAAAACATTGGTTAGCCCTGTCTGCGCCTTGCGCTGATCACAATTTTCAGTCTGTTTTGTCACGAAGCAGTCCACTCATTTGGGATTTCTCACTCGCTCCTGGGACTGGTGCAGAGACCCACGCTGCATAAAATGTAGTAGATGAGACAGTGCTTTGTCCTTTGTCTACTTTTTAAAGGTTTTATTCAATGTCTTTTTCTAACGTTGTTTCATGTGTACTGTCTTTTCATTATTCCCTTTATTTCTGCCCCTTTCTCACTCCCACACGCCCACGTACTCATTAATGCAAAAACTGTTTCCTTCTTTGTCTCGTACTTAGTCTCTCTCTTGCACTTACAAGCGCGCTGGCTAACACACTTGATATATTATGTTATAATGTGAGTATACTTGAAGGCTATGTGTACTTACGTATATCTGTGTGTATGCTAGTGTGTGTGTCTGTTGTGTGTATGAATGAGAGAGTGTATGTATGTGTGGGTGTTGATGTGTGTGTGTGGATGTGGATGTGGATGTGCGTGTATCTCAACACACTCGTACACATACACATGCCAACTCACTCACTTCACTCCCACTCTCTTTTTTCTTCTCTCTCTCTCCCTCGTTCTCTCTCTCTCTCTCTCTCTCTCTCTCTCTCTCTCTCTCTCTCTCTCTCT
>NW_004798152.1:121895-124730 GCF_000002075.1 Aplysia californica
TTAGGTGTGGGGGTGGGGTGGGTGTGGGGTGGGGGTTAGGGACTAAAGGAGTGAGATGCTAACCCTTCGGAAAAAATGCATTACGCATTTGTTTTTAAAAGTCTTGAACCTAAAAGAAGTTGGGAGAAGTGCATAATATAGAAACGTGGCATGGAACTAAGGAAACTCAAGCAGGGAGAATGGCATGGTGCAGAGTGGGTTTTTAAACACAATTGTGGTGTGGTCAGAGATGCAACGTTACAGTACTGGGAGAGCCAAAAAGAAGAAGGCAAAGTTGTCTTGATCTCGAATACAGGAACTAGATGGTTGAAGAGTGCTCTGGTCTGGTTTTCTCTTTCTTCCCTATCAAGCATCTATCATCCTTAGCTTTTCTCCTTCGTTTTTGTATTTGTCACTCTCACAAATATAACCCCTTCTAACCTTTGGCACTAATCTGACCGAATTGTGTTGCATGTGCCGTTCAAACTCTTACTAGAAAGAATACTGGTATCTATTCTGCCTTCATCCTTGCCTGTTTTTCTTAAGAGAAGTGCCGATATATCAGCTGTCATTCGATGGATACTGTAGGTATTAAAGAGTGAAATATATACATTCCACCGAGGTATCTTTCTTAATGCTGATCACTTTACTTCAGAGGTGTCCACGTCCCCAGTGACACAATCCAGATCATTAATGGAGGCGTCCTTTGCCCTGAGAGGGCTATAACATCGCAGTAGAAAGACAGAGATATTGATTAATGAAACTCTCCCTACAAAGAGAACCGAACTCGGGTCTCCTGCTTGCGACAGCTTCGTCTAACCGCTACACCACTGAAGCCGGATGTGACAAGAATCAAATGGACATACATCGGTTGCAATTTTTGTTGTGTTAAAACCAAAAGAAACAAACAACTCGGCACCCGCGAACATAAACACATGCATATAATAATAATAATAATAATAATAATAATAATAATAATAATAATAATAATAATAACAATAATATATAGCTTTGTATAGCGCAAATCCCCGCTCAACAGCAAGCTCTATGCGCTTCACAATCTATACTATTACCCCAGTAGACCTGAGAGCATTCTGAAACAAACTCAACTTCCTGGGAAGCATACAGTGCAAGCAGCCATTTAAAGGCGCTAAACGCTAACATACAGACAAGATCTTTCGCTGTCTAAAGCCGGGTATCCATTTCCACCTGGGTAAAGTGAGGAAAATTCGGGTAAAGTGCCTTTCCCAAGGACACAACGTCGGGCCCGCGGCTCGAACCCCCGACCCGCAACCTCACGATTACGAGTCCGGTAGCCTAACCCCTAGGCCACCGACGCTATATACTCACAAAGAGCTGAGAAAACATAGTACACGAGCATGCACTCGTACATAAACTCACGTACCAAATGTTCACTCCAACGCGCGACTTAAAAACGTTCTTTTGACATAAAATCTTGCTCTTGTGCCAGGGAACGGAACATACCAATTCCGTATAGTTAACACAGTTAAAATTGTTCCGGACTATGGAGCGGATAGCCCCAGTTCCAATCCCTAACGTGGCTATCTGAAGTCGGGCTGTTTCACGGAAAACTGTCCACCCATTTATCTCGGATAAAATATTTGTTGGAGATAAAATGTGGGCGCTGTTATGATCTTATGCAGTTGCGAGCGCCGTAAAACCCTCTACTAAAACTAAACTAAAGGAGATCAAATTTCATTTGAGAGGTTGCGTCTCTTAAATTTCTGTATAGTGTTGAAAGGGCTATTACGCCTCGCAACGACCATTAATGGAAAAACCGTATAGAACGCGTACCTCGCTCATTTGTTGAATAAATAATAATATCTTACTACAAGATCTTCTGCACTTTTTATCTTACTGTACGATCTTCTGCATTTTTTTTTATCTTACTGCAATATCTTCTGCAGTTTTCATCTGCTGCAAGACCTTCGGTTTTTATTTTACTTCAAGAACTTGTGCGCTTTTTATCTTATTGCAAGATCTTCTGCCCTTATATATTGCTACAAGATCTTCTGCGCCTTTTATTTTACTGCAAGATCTTCTGCACTTTTTATCTTACCACTGAATCTTCTACTCTTTTTGTTTTACTGCCAGATTTTCAGCCCTTTTTATCTTACTGCAAGATCTCCTGCACTCTTTATCTTACTGCAAGATGTTTTACACTTTTTATCTTAATGCAAGACCATACTGCCAGATCATCTGCACTTTTTATCTTACTGCAAGATCTTCTGTGGTTTTTACTCAGGCAGGTTATAACTCAAGGACAATATATCTTCACTCTCTTGCCCCCTGTCAGCTCACGCAATCCTGCACCAATTCTCTGGGCACCCAGAGAAGCTGTATCTTGGAACATGTCTCGTTTTCCGTTTTTACAAGCAATCTTCGATCGCCATAGCACGTTTTTGCCCTTTCATTTACGCTCTGCCAATGCCAAAGAAGGCTATTTCCGTCGCTCCATTTCATGGCCCACGCGCTCTGCTACATGGAATCCTTGGGGTCCCAGAGGAGGGGGTGGGGCTTGGTGGGTGAGCATTCTATGAGATGTTTCATTCTTCCGTGAGAGGGTAACTTTTACATTTCATCTTTGCGGATTTAGAGGTTTTCATCTGGCTAAATGGGCATGTTATAAACGGACCTGCTTCTCATCAATAGGCTTGTTGTGATAACATTAAGTTCGGCTGGGGATGGGGTTTTAATGTGCGTGCTCGCCGGGCTCATGTAGCTTTCCATTGGAAACAACACGGTGACAATTTCAACGTCAGTTTTAATCACGCCTGGTCATGCCGATCTCTCCCACTCCTGCGTGGGTTGTCGGTAAGAGGGGGCTGGGGGGGG
>NW_004798152.1:124861-126154 GCF_000002075.1 Aplysia californica
CACACACACACACACACACACACACACACACACACACACACACATGTTTTTATATAGATCTAAATGCCGAAGATTAAATGTGTTACAAGAGAGTAACACATTTTTAAAAGAGGAAGGAAAGATAAGGACAATAGATGTTTGTAAGGAAAAAAGGAGCACACCACACCAGAGCACCCGTCAACCACCACTCAGTCTTGTCGTTTAAATTCAAAAGTAGGTATTTTACACCATTTTCGACACAATTTAGATACAACTGAGGAGTCGGGCTTTCGACACTGCCTATCTGGGACAAACTGACATACAACATCCCACAAACAAGACTGAGATACTCTATAGATATTTCTCCCCATTCGAGAATCGAAGTTGGTCCCTTGCATACGACAGGGAAGCGTTTATCCACTAAACCACTGGTTTTTTTGGTTCTCCAACCAAGTTGGAAAGAAGAATAACTTCGTAATTCATACTGTTTTATAATATGCTACTTAAAGGGTGTTTCTCGTGTGACTCTTTCGGGACACATACCCCTTTTCCACTCTCCTAGCACAGTAAGAAAGACCAGATTTTGAAAGCACTTTATGTCATAGGGCCTATCAATTACTAAAGGTCGTCCTTTAAGAGTCAGCTGCGTTGTTCATATGCTTATATCAATTCAAAGCGCGTCATGGCAGTTTATGTGTCTGCCTGC
The DNA here is from genome assembly GCF_000002075.1 of Aplysia californica. Taxonomy (NCBI): domain Eukaryota; kingdom Metazoa; phylum Mollusca; class Gastropoda; order Aplysiida; family Aplysiidae; genus Aplysia; species Aplysia californica. The sequence continues at coordinate 125,547 of NW_004798152.1, forward strand.
CCTTTCCTGACTGAAACCAAACGAATCGACTTCAAGCCATCAGCTTTTGAGAACTATCTCGTTAGTGGTTTTCAATTGATTTTTCTCCTTTTTAAGTTAAATAAACATCGTAAATCGCATGCAATCAGCAAATGACGTTTATATTTAGAGTCTCGACGTTATTGGTTTAGAAAAAGCTCGGACTATGGCAGCATTTTATATCATTACCACCAGATGAAATGCCAAGAAGTGAATACCCATTCCTTGATCTAGGCGATCGATGGCAATCGCCACCAAGACATTACGCTGCGACGACTCTAATAACGAGCGAATTTCCTAATACACAACTTCGTAATTCCCTTCCCAGTTATGTAAGAGACTTTTCCACGCCTGCCACTAATGAAGACAATGTCGACTTGACCAGAGAACTAGCTGGTGATAGAAAATGTAGTAACCTTTTCGATGACTAACACGGTACAGTTATTGTTGTTGTTGCTGTTGTTGTTGTTGTTGTTGTTGTTGTTGTTAAAAAAAGGATCCATAATTTAATATATAATTTGTATTATATAGTATTAGATTTTTGAATGCATTTGGAGTGCACGTGCGCGTGTGTGTTTGTGTGTGTGTGT